>NW_023493810.1:0-135704 GCF_013265735.2 Oncorhynchus mykiss
TCTGGTCTTGGTCGAATTCTCAACTGACCTCTTGAAAAATAAGACTTTGAACATTTACTCATTCTCAGTAGACTTTGGTGAATCCATTGCAGATTTCCAGTGTGTGAGGTGATTAACTTTTTGCAAGGCTTTAGTTGTTAAATGGGAAAGAGTAACCAACTTGTCAGTGACAACTGTCTTGAGTTTGGCATTTGTGACAATGTCCTGGGATTACCACAAAAACGCCTCACCTGCAAACTAGTATTGTGTGGCTTGTGAGCGGTATAGAGCAAATCGATTACATGTACGTGTTTGTGAGAGTCTCAGCTTTCCATAGCTGGGTCATAGTAGTTCCTAGCTCCAACCATTCAGTCTCTACAGAGATTTTTTGTTAGAAGGGTTTAAGCCCAAATTCCAAATTTAGGGTTAGTACCAATGCTCCACGTTTTTTCAAAGTTCCAACCCACCTGCTCCTCGTTAGTATAGTGGTGAGTATCCCCCCTGTCACGCGGGAGACCGGGGTTCAATTCCCCCACGGGGAGAAAGTACTGCTCTTTTTTTAGGGTGAACAATGTTGTTGAGCCCACAAAGTGGAACATATTCTTGGAAAAAAAGCTTTATGATACAATTTCCTGCCTTTGAGGTTAACTCAGCCTTCCAAGGCATTGGTTGTTCAGTGGTAGAATTCTCGCCTGCCACGCGGGAGGCCCGGGTTCGATTCCCGGCCAATGCAGGAAGTTTTGAACATGTCATTTCGACAAGTATGCAAACCCCTGAGGAGGAAATCTGTGTTAGATTGCCAGGCAAACAGAAATATCTGGTCTTGGTCGAATTCTCAACTGACTCTTGAAAAATAAGACTTTGAACATTTACTCATTCTCAGTAGACTTTGGTGAATCCATTGCAGATTTCCAGTGTGTGAGGTGATTAACTTTTTGCAAGGCTTTAGTTGTTAAATGGGAAAGAGTAACCACTTGTCAGTGACAACTGTCTTGAGTTTGGCATTTGTGACAATGTCCTGGGATTACCCACAAACGCCTCACCTGCAAACTAGTATTGTGTGGCTTGTGAGTGGTATAGAGCAAAATCGATTACATGTACGTGTTTGTGAGAGTCTCAGCTTTCCATAGCTGGGTCATAGTAGTTCCTAGCTCCAACCATTCAGTCTCTACAGATATTTTTGTTAGAAGGGTTTAAGCCCAACATTCCAAATTTAGGGTTAGTACCAATGCTCCACGTTTTTTCAAAGTTCCAACCCACCTGCTCCTCGTTAGTATAGTGGTGAGTATCCCCGCCTGTCACGCGGGAGACCGGGGTTCAATTCCCCCACGGGGAGAAAGTACTGCTCTTTTTTTTAGGGTGAACAATGTTGTTGAGCCCACAAAGTGGAACATATTCTTGGAAAAAAAGCTTTATAATACAATTTCCTGCCTTTGAGGTTAACTCAGCCTTCCAAGGCATTGGTTGTTCAGTGGTAGAATTCTCGCCTGCCACGCGGGAGGCCCGGGTTCGATTCCCGGCCAATGCAGGAAGTTTTGAACATGTCATTTCGACAAGTATGCAAACCCCTGAGGAGGAAATCTGTGTTAGATTGCCAGGCAAACAGAATCTCTGGTCTTGGTCGAATTCTCAACTGACTCTTGAAAAATAAGACTTTGAACATTTACTCATTCTCAGTAGACTTTGGTGAATCCATTGCAGATTTCCAGTGTGTGAGGTGATTAACTTTTTGCAAGGCTTTAGTTGTTAAATGGGAAAGAGTAACCAACTTGTCAGTGACAACTGTCTTGAGTTTGGCATTTGTGACAATGTCCTGGGATTACCCACAAACGCCTCACCTGCATACTAGTATTGTGTGGCTTGTGAGCGGTATAGAGCAAAATCGATTACATGTACGTGTTTGTGAGAGTCTCAGCTTTCCATAGCTGGGTCATAGTAGTTCCTAGCTCCAACCATTCAGTCTCTACAGATATTTTTGTTAGAAGGGTTTAAGCCCAAAATTCCAAATTTAGGGTTAGTACCAATGCTCCACGTTTTTTCAAAGTTCCAACCCACCTGCTCCTCGTTAGTATAGTGGTGAGTATCCCCGCCTGTCACGCGGGAGACCGGGGTTCAATTCCCCGACGGGGAGAAAGTACTGCTCTTTTTTTAGGGTGAACAATGTTGCTGAGCCCACAAAGTGGAACATATTCTTGGAAAAAAAGCTTTATGATACAATTTCCTGCCTTTGAGGTTAACTCAGCCTTCCAAGGCATTGGTTGTTCAGTGGTAGAATTCTCACCTGCCACGCGGGAGGCCCGGGTTCGATTCCCGGCCAATGCAGGAAGTTTTGAACATGTCATTTCGACAAGTATGCAAACCCCTGAGGAGGAAATCTGTGTTAGATTGCCAGGCAAACAGAAATCTCTGGTCTTGGTCGAATTCTCAACTGACTCTTGAAAAATAAGACTTTGAACATTTACTCATTCTCAGTAGACTTTGGTGAATCCATTGCAGATTTCCAGTGTGTGAGGTGATTAACTTTTTGCAAGGCTTTAGTTGTTAAATGGGAAAGAGTAACCAACTTGTCAGTGACAACTGTCTTGAGTTTGGCATTTGTGACAATGTCCTGGGATTACCCACAAACGCCTCACCTGCAAACTAGTATTGTGTGGCTTGTGAGCGGTATAGAGCAAAATCGATTACATGTACGTGTTTGTGAGAGTCTCAGCTTTCCATAGCTGGGTCATAGTAGTTCCTAGCTCCAACCATTCAGTCTCTACAGATATTTTTGTTAGAAGGGTTTAAGCCCAACATTCCAAATTTAGGGTTAGTACCAATGCTCCACGTTTTTTCAAAGTTCCAACCCACCTGCTCCTCGTTAGTATAGTGGTGAGTATCCCCGCCTGTCACGCGGGAGACCGGGGTTCAATTCCCCGACGGGGAGAAAGTACTGCTCTTTTTTTAGGGTGAACAATGTTGTTGAGCCCACAAAGTGGAACATATTCTTGGAAAAAAAGCTTTATGATACAATTTCCTGCCTTTGAGGTTAACTCAGCCTTCCAAGGCATTGGTTGTTCAGTGGTAGAATTCTCGCCTGCCACGCGGAGGCCCGGGTTCGATTCCCGGCCAATGCAGGAAGTTTTGAACATGTCATTTCGACAAGTATGTAAACCCCTGAGGAGGAAATCTGTGTTAGATTGCCAGGCAAACAGAAATCTCTGGTCTTGGTCGAATTCTCAACTGACTCTTGAAAAATAAGACTTTGAACATTTACTCATTCTCAGTAGACTTTGGTGAATCCATTGCAGATTTCCAGTGTGTGAGGTGATTAACTTTTTGCAAGGCTTTAGTTGTTAAATGGGAAAGAGTAACCAACTTGTCAGTGACAACTGTCTTGAGTTTGGCATTTGTGACAATGTCCTGGGATTACCCACAAACGCCTCACCTGCAAACTAGTATTGTGTGGCTTGTGAGCGGTATAGAGCAAAATCGATTACATGTACGTGTTTGTGAGAGTCTCAGCTTTCCATAGCTGGGTCATAGTAGTTCCTAGCTCCAACCATTCAGTCTCTACAGATATTTTTGTTAGAAGGGTTTAAGCCCAAAATTCCAAATTTAGGGTTAGTACCAATGCTCCACGTTTTTTCAAAGTTGAGTTTGGCATTTGTGACAATGTCCTGGGATTACCCACAAACGCCTCACCTGCAAACTAGTATTGTGTGGCTTGTGAGCGGTATAGAGCAAAATCGATTACATGTACGTGTTTGTGAGAGTCTCAGCTTTCCATAGCTGGGTCATAGTAGTTCCTAGCTCCAACCATTCAGTCTCTACAGATATTTTTGTTAGAAGGGTTTAAGCCCAAAATTCCAAATTTAGGGTTAGTACCAATGCTCCACGTTTTTTCAAAGTTCCAACCCACCTGCTCCTCGTTAGTATAGTGGTGAGTATCCCCGCCTGTCACGCGGGAGACCGGGGTTCAATTCCCCGACAGGGAAAAAGTACTGCTCTTTTTTTAGGGTGAACAATGTTGCTGAGCCCACAAAGTGGAACATATTCTTGGAAAAAAAGCTTTATGATACAATGTCCTGCCTTTGAGGTTAACTCAGCCTTCCAAGGCATTGGTTGTTCAGTGGTAGAATTCTCACCTGCCACGCGGGAGGCCCGGGTTCGATTCCCGGCCAATGCAGGAAGTTTTGAACATGTCATTTCGACAAGTATGCAAACCCCTGAGGAGGAAATCTGTGTTAGATTGCCAGGCAAACAGAAATCTCTGGTCTTGGTCGAATTCTCAACTGACTCTTGAAAAATAAGACTTTGAACATTTACTCATTCTCAGTAGACTTTGGTGAATCCATTGCAGATTTCCAGTGTGTGAGGTGATTAACTTTTTGCAAGGCTTTAGTTGTTAAATGGGAAAGAGTAACCAACTTGTCAGTGACAACTGTCTTGAGTTTGGCATTTGTGACAATGTCCTGGGATTACCCACAAACGCCTCACCTGCAAACTAGTATTGTGTGGCTTGTGAGCGGTATAGAGCAAAATCGATTACATGTACGTGTTTGTGAGAGTCTCAGCTTTCCATAGCTGGGTCATAGTAGTTCCTAGCTCCAACCATTCAGTCTCTACAGATATTTTTGTTAGAAGGGTTTAAGCCCAACATTCCAAATTTAGGGTTAGTACCAATGCTCCACGTTTTTTCAAAGTTCCAACCCACCTGCTCCTCGTTAGTATAGTGGTGAGTATCCCCGCCTGTCACGCGGGAGACCGGGGTTCAATTCCCCGACGGGGAGAAAGTACTGCTCTTTTTTTAGGGTGAACAATGTTGTTGAGCCCACAAAGTGGAACATATTCTTGGAAAAAAAGCTTTATGATACAATTTCCTGCCTTTGAGGTTAACTCAGCCTTCCAAGGCATTGGTTGTTCAGTGGTAGAATTCTCGCCTGCCACGCGGGAGGCCCGGGTTCGATTCCCGGCCAATGCAGGAAGTTTTGAACATGTCATTTCGACAAGTATGTAAACCCCTGAGGAGGAAATCTGTGTTAGATTGCCAGGCAAACAGAAATCTCTGGTCTTGGTCGAATTCTCAACTGACTCTTGAAAAATAAGACTTTGAACATTTACTCATTCTCAGTAGACTTTGGTGAATCCATTGCAGATTTCCAGTGTGTGAGGTGATTAACTTTTTGCAAGGCTTTAGTTGTTAAATGGGAAAGAGTAACCAACTTGTCAGTGACAACTGTCTTGAGTTTGGCATTTGTGACAATGTCCTGGGATTACCCACAAACGCCTCACCTGCAAACTAGTATTGTGTGGCTTGTGAGCGGTATAGAGCAAAATCGATTACATGTACGTGTTTGTGAGAGTCTCAGCTTTCCATAGCGGGGTCATAGTAGTTCCTAGCTCCAACCATTCAGTCTCTACAGATATTTTTGTTAGAAGGGTTTAAGCCCAAAATTCCAAATTTAGGGTTAGTACCAATGCTCCACGTTTTTTCAAAGTTCCAACCCACCTGCTCCTCGTTAGTATAGTGGTGAGTATCCCTGCCTTTCACGCGGGAGACCGGGGTTCAATTCCCCGACGGGGAGAAAGTACTGCTCTTTTTTTAGGGTGAACAATGTTGCTGAGCCCACAAAGTGGAACATATTTTTGGAAAAAAAGCTTTATGATACAATTTCCTGCCTTTGAGGTTAACTCAGCCTTCCAAGGCATTGGTTGTTCAGTGGTAGAATTCTCGCCTGCCACGCGGGAGGCCCGGGTTCGATTCCCGGCCAATGCAGGAAGTTTTGAACATGTCATTTCGACAAGTATGTAAACCCCTGAGGAGGAAATCTGTGTTAGATTGCCAGGCAAACAGAAATCTCTGGTCTTGGTCGAATTCTCAACTGACTCTTGAAAAATAAGACTTTGAACATTTACTCATTCTCAGTAGACTTTGGTGAATCCATTGCAGATTTCCAGTGTGTGAGGTGATTAACTTTTTGCAAGGCTTTAGTTGTTAAATGGGAAAGAGTAACCAACTTGTCAGTGACAACTGTCTTGAGTTTGGCATTTGTGACAATGTCCTGGGATTACCCACAAACGCCTCACCTGCAAACTAGTATTGTGTGGCTTGTGAGCGGTATAGAGCAAAATCGATTACATGTACGTGTTTGTGAGAGTCTCAGCTTTCCATAGCGGGGTCATAGTAGTTCCTAGCTCCAACCATTCAGTCTCTACAGATATTTTTGTTAGAAGGGTTTAAGCCCAACATTCCAAATTTAGGGTTAGTACCAATGCTCCACGTTTTTTTCAAAGTTCCAACCCACCTGCTCCTCGTTAGTATAGTGGTGAGTATCCCCGCCTGTCACGCGGGAGACCGGGGTTCAATTCCCCCACGGGGAGAAAGTACTAATCTTTTTTTAGGGTGAACAATGTTGCTGAGCCCACAAAGTGGAACATATTTTTGGAAAAAAAGCTTTATGATACAATTTCCTGCCTTTGAGGTTAACTCAGCCTTCCAAGGCATTGGTTGTTCAGTGGTAGAATTCTCGCCTGCCACGCGGGAGGCCCGGGTTCGATTCCCGGCCAATGCAGGAAGTTTTGAACATGTCATTTCGACAAGTATGCAAACCCCTGAGGAGGAAATCTGTGTTAGATTGCCAGGCAAACAGAAATCTCTGGTCTTGGTCGAATTCTCAACTGACTCTTGAAAAATAAGACTTTGAACATTTACTCATTCTCAGTAGACTTTGGTGAATCCATTGCAGATTTCCAGTGTGTGAGGTGATTAACTTTTTGCAAGGCTTTAGTTGTTAAATGGGAAAGAGTAACCAACTTGTCAGTGACAACTGTCTTGAGTTTGGCATTTGTGACAATGTCCTGGGATTACCCACAAACGCCTCACCTGCAAACTAGTATTGTGTGGCTTGTGAGCGGTATAGAGCAAAATCGATTACATGTACGTGTTTGTGAGAGTCTCAGCTTTCCATAGCTGGGTCATAGTAGTTCCTAGCTCCAACCATTCAGTCTCTACAGATATTTTTGTTAGAAGGGTTTAAGCCCAACATTCCAAATTTAGGGTTAGTACCAATGCTCCACGTTTTTTCAAAGTTCCAACCCACCTGCTCCTCGTTAGTATAGTGGTGAGTATCCCCGCCTGTCACGCGGGAGACCGGGTTCAATTCCCCGACGGGGAGAAAGTACTGCTCTTTTTTTAGGGTGAACAATGTTGTTGAGCCCACAAAGTGGAACATATTCTTGGAAAAAAAGCTTTATGATACAATTTCCTGCCTTTGAGGTTAACTCAGCCTTCCAAGGCATTGGTTGTTCAGTGGTAGAATTCTCGCCTGCCACGCGGGAGGCCCGGGTTCGATTCCCGGCCAATGCAGGAAGTTTTGAACATGTCATTTCGACAAGTATGTAAACCCCTGAGGAGGAAATCTGTGTTAGATTGCCAGGCAAACAGAAATCTCTGGTCTTGGTCGAATTCTCAACTGACTCTTGAAAAATAAGACTTTGAACATTTACTCATTCTCAGTAGACTTTGGTGAATCCATTGCAGATTTCCAGTGTGTGAGGTGATTAACTTTTTGCAAGGCTTTAGTTGTTAAATGGGAAAGAGTAACCAACTTGTCAGTGACAACTGTCTTGAGTTTGGCATTTGTGACAATGTCCTGGGATTACCCACAAACGCCTCACCTGCAAACTAGTATTGTGTGGCTTGTGAGCGGTATAGAGCAAAATCGATTACATGTACGTGTTTGTGAGAGTCTCAGCTTTCCATAGCGGGGTCATAGTAGTTCCTAGCTCCAACCATTCAGTCTCTACAGATATTTTTGTTAGAAGGGTTTAAGCCCAAAATTCCAAATTTAGGGTTAGTACCAATGCTCCACGTTTTTTCAAAGTTCCAACCCACCTGCTCCTCGTTAGTATAGTGGTGAGTATCCCCGCCTGTCACGCGGGAGACCGGGGTTCAATTCCCCGACGGGGAGAAAGTACTGCTCTTTTTTTAGGGTGAACAATGTTGCTGAGCCCACAAAGTGGAACATATTTTTGGAAAAAAAGCTTTATGATACAATTTCCTGCCTTTGAGGTTAACTCAGCCTTCCAAGGCATTGGTTGTTCAGTGGTAGAATTCTCGCCTGCCACGCGGGAGGCCCGGGTTCGATTCCCGGCCAATGCAGGAAGTTTTGAACATGTCATTTCGACAAGTATGTAAACCCCTGAGGAGGAAATCTGTGTTAGATTGCCAGGCAAACAGAAATCTCTGGTCTTGGTCGAATTCTCAACTGACTCTTGAAAAATAAGACTTTGAACATTTACTCATTCTCAGTAGACTTTGGTGAATCCATTGCAGATTTCCAGTGTGTGAGGTGATTAACTTTTTGCAAGGCTTTAGTTGTTAAATGGGAAAGAGTAACCAACTTGTCAGTGACAACTGTCTTGAGTTTGGCATTTGTGACAATGTCCTGGGATTACCCACAAACGCCTCACCTGCAAACTAGTATTGTGTGGCTTGTGAGCGGTATAGAGCAAAATCGATTACATGTACGTGTTTGTGAGAGTCTCAGCTTTCCATAGCGGGGTCATAGTAGTTCCTAGCTCCAACCATTCAGTCTCTACAGATATTTTTGTTAGAAGGGTTTAAGCCCAACATTCCAAATTTAGGGTTAGTACCAATGCTCCACGTTTTTTCAAAGTTCCAACCCACCTGCTCCTCGTTAGTATAGTGGTGAGTATCCCCGCCTGTCACGCGGGAGACCGGGGTTCAATTCCCCCACGGGGAGAAAGTACTAATCTTTTTTTAGGGTGAACAATGTTGCTGAGCCCACAAAGTGGAACATATTTTTGGAAAAAAAAGCTTTATGATACAATTTCCTGCCTTTGAGGTTAACTCAGCCTTCCAAGGCATTGGTTGTTCAGTGGTAGAATTCTCGCCTGCCACGCGGGAGGCCCGGGTTCGATTCCCGGCCAATGCAGGAAGTTTTGAACATGTCATTTCGACAAGTATGCAAACCCCTGAGGAGGAAATCTGTGTTAGATTGCCAGGCAAACAGAAATCTCTGGTCTTGGTCGAATTCTCAACTGACTCTTGAAAAATAAGACTTTGAACATTTACTCATTCTCAGTAGACTTTGGTGAATCCATTGCAGATTTCCAGTGTGTGAGGTGATTAACTTTTTGCAAGGCTTTAGTTGTTAAATGGGAAAGAGTAACCAACTTGTCAGTGACAACTGTCTTGAGTTTGGCATTTGTGACAATGTCCTGGGATTACCCACAAACGCCTCACCTGCAAACTAGTATTGTGTGGCTTGTGAGCGGTATAGAGCAAAATCGATTACATGTACGTGTTTGTGAGAGTCTCAGCTTTCCATAGCTGGGTCATAGTAGTTCCTAGCTCCAACCATTCAGTCTCTACAGATATTTTTGTTAGAAGGGTTTAAGCCCAACATTCCAAATTTAGGGTTAGTACCAATGCTCCACGTTTTTTCAAAGTTCCAACCCACCTGCTCCTCGTTAGTATAGTGGTGAGTATCCCCGCCTGTCACGCGGGAGACCGGGGTTCAATTCCCCCACGGGGAGAAAGTACTGCTCTTTTTTAGGGTGAACAATGTTGTTGAGCCCACAAAGTGGAACATATTCTTGGAAAAAAAAGCTTTATGATACAATTTCCTGCCTTTGAGGTTAACTCAGCCTTCCAAGGCATTGGTTGTTCAGTGGTAGAATTCTCGCCTGCCACGCGGGAGGCCCGGGTTCGATTCCCGGCCAATGCAGGAAGTTTTGAACATGTCATTTCGACAAGTATGCAAACCCCTGAGGAGGAAATCTGTGTTAGATTGCCAGGCAAACAGAAATCTCTGGTCTTGGTCGAATTCTCAACTGACTCTTGAAAAATAAGACTTTGAACATTTACTCATTCTCAGTAGACTTTGGTGAATCCATTGCAGATTTCCAGTGTGTGAGGTGATTAACTTTTTGCAAGGCTTTAGTTGTTAAATGGGAAAGAGTAACCAACTTGTCAGTGACAACTGTCTTGAGTTTGGCATTTGTGACAATGTCCTGGGATTACCCACAAACGCCTCACCTGCAAACTAGTATTGTGTGGCTTGTGAGCGGTATAGAGCAAAATCGATTACATGTACGTGTTTGTGAGAGTCTCAGCTTTCCATAGCTGGGTCATAGTAGTTCCTAGCTCCAACCATTCAGTCTCTACAGATATTTTTGTTAGAAGGGTTTAAGCCCAAAATTCCAAATTTAGGGTTAGTACCAATGCTCCACGTTTTTTTCAAAGTTCCAACCCACCTGCTCCTCGTTAGTATAGTGGTGAGTATCCCTGCCTGTCACGCCGGAGACCGGGGTTCAATTCCCCGACGGGGAGAAAGTACTGCTCTTTTTTTAGGGTGAACAATGTTGTTGAGCCCACAAAGTGGAACATATTCTTGGAAAAAAGCTTTATGATACAATTTCCTGCCTTTGAGGTTAACTCAGCCTTCCAAGGCATTGGTTGTTCAGTGGTAGAATTCTCGCCTGCCACGCGGGAGGCCCGGGTTCGATTCCCGGCCAATGCAGGAAGTTTTGAACATGTCATTTCGACAAGTATGCAAAACCCTGAGGAGGAAATCTGTGTTAGATTGCCAGGCAAACAGAAATCTCTGGTCTTGGTCGAATTCTCAACTGACTCTTGAAAAATAAGACTTTGAACATTTACTCATTCTCAGTAGACTTTGGTGAATCCATTGCAGATTTCCAGTGTGTGAGGTGATTAACTTTTTGCAAGGCTTTAGTTGTTAAATGGGAAAGAGTAACCAACTTGTCAGTGACAACTGTCTTGAGTTTGGCATTTGTGACAATGTCCTGGGATTACCCACAAACGCCTCACCTGCAAACTAGTATTGTGTGGCTTGTGAGCGGTATAGAGCAAAATCGATTACATGTACGTGTTTGTGAGAGTCTCAGCTTTCCATAGCTGGGTCATAGTAGTTCCTAGCTCCAACCATTCAGTCTCTACAGATATTTTTGTTAGAAGGTTTAAGCCCAAAATTCCAAATTTAGGGTTAGTACCAATGCTCCACGTTTTTTCAAAGTTCCAACCCACCTGCTCCTCGTTAGTATAGTGGTGAGTATCCCCGCCCTGTCACGCCGGAGACCGGGGTTCAATTCCCCGACGGGGAGAAAGTACTGCTCTTTTTTTAGGGTGAACAATGTTGTTGAGCCCACAAAGTGGAACATATTCTTGGAAAAAAAGCTTTATGATACAATTTCCTGCCTTTGAGGTTAACTCAGCCTTCCAAGGCATTGGTTGTTCAGTGGTAGAATTCTCGCCTGCCACGCGGGAGGCCCGGGTTCGATTCCCGGCCAATGCAGGAAGTTTTGAACATGTCATTTCGACAAGTATGCAAACCCCTGAGGAGGAAATCTGTGTTAGATTGCCAGGCAAACAGAAATCTCTGGTCTTGGTCGAATTCTCAACTGACTCTTGAAAAATAAGACTTTGAACATTTACTCATTCTCAGTAGACTTTGGTGAATCCATTGCAGATTTCCAGTGTGTGAGGTGATTAACTTTTTGCAAGGCTTTAGTTGTTAAATGGGAAAGAGTAACCAACTTGTCAGTGACAACTGTCTTGAGTTTGGCATTTGTGACAATGTCCTGGGATTACCCACAAACGCCTCACCTGCAAACTAGTATTGTGTGGCTTGTGAGCGGTATAGAGCAAAATCGATTACATGTACGTGTTTGTGAGAGTCTCAGCTTTCCATAGCTGGGTCATAGTAGTTCCTAGCTCCAACCATTCAGTCTCTACAGATATTTTTGTTAGAAGGGTTTAAGCCCAAAATTCCAAATTTAGGGTTAGTACCAATGCTCCACGTTTTTTCAAAGTTCCAACCCACCTGCTCCTCGTTAGTATAGTGGTGAGTATCCCCGCCTGTCACGCCGGAGACCGGGGTTCAATTCCCCGACGGGGAGAAAGTACTGCTCTTTTTTTAGGGTGAACAATGTTGTTGAGCCCACAAAGTGGAACATATTCTTGGAAAAAAAGCTTTATGATACAATTTCCTGCCTTTGAGGTTAACTCAGCCTTCCAAGGCATTGGTTGTTCAGTGGTAGAAATTCTCGCCTGCCACGCGGGAGGCCCGGGTTCGATTCCCGGCCAATGCAGGAAGTTTTGAACATGTCATTTCGACAAGTATGCAAACCCCTGAGGAGGAAATCTGTGTTAGATTGCCAGGCAAACAGAAATCTCTGGTCTTGGTCGAATTCTCAACTGACTCTTGAAAAATAAGACTTTGAACATTTACTCATTCTCAGTAGACTTTGGTGAATCCATTGCAGATTTCCAGTGTGTGAGGTGATTAACTTTTTGCAAGGCTTTAGTTGTTAAATGGGAAAGAGTAACCAACTTGTCAGTGACAACTGTCTTGAGTTTGGCATTTGTGACAATGTCCTGGGATTACCCACAAACGCCTCACCTGCAAACTAGTATTGTGTGGCTTGTGAGCGGTATAGAGCAAAATCGATTACATGTACGTGTTTGTGAGAGTCTCAGCTTTCCATAGCGGGGTCATAGTAGTTCCTAGCTCCAACCATTCAGTCTCTACAGATATTTTTGTTAGAAGGGTTTAAGCCCAACATTCCAAATTTAGGGTTAGTACCAATGCTCCACGTTTTTTCAAAGTTCCAACCCACCTGCTCCTCGTTAGTATAGTGGTGAGTATCCCGCCTGTCACGCGGGAGACCGGGGTTCAATTCCCCCACGGGGAGAAAGTACTGCTCTTTTTTTAGGGTGAACAATGTTGTTGAGCCCACAAAGTGGAACATATTCTTGGAAAAAAAAGCTTTATGATACAATTTCCTGCCTTTGAGGTTAACTCAGCCTTCCAAGGCATTGGTTGTTCAGTGGTAGAATTCTCGCCTGCCACGCGGGAGGCCCGGGTTCGATTCCCGGCCAATGCAGGAAGTTTTGAACATGTCATTTCGACAAGTATGCAAACCCCTGAGGAGGAAATCTGTGTTAGATTGCCAGGCAAACAGAAATCTCTGGTCTTGGTCGAATTCTCAACTGACTCTTGAAAAATAAGACTTTGAACATTTACTCATTCTCAGTAGACTTTGGTGAATCCATTGCAGATTTCCAGTGTGTGAGGTGATTAACTTTTTGCAAGGCTTTAGTTGTTAAATGGGAAAGAGTAACCAACTTGTCAGTGACAACTGTCTTGAGTTTGGCATTTGTGACAATGTCCTGGGATTACCCACAAACGCCTCACCTGCAAACTAGTATTGTGTGGCTTGTGAGCGGTATAGAGCAAAATCGATTACATGTACGTGTTTGTGAGAGTCTCAGCTTTCCATAGCGGGGTCATAGTAGTTCCTAGCTCCAACCATTCAGTCTCTACAGATATTTTTGTTAGAAGGGTTTTAAGCCCAACATTCCAAATTTAGGGTTAGTACCAATGCTCCACGTTTTTTCAAAGTTCCAACCCACCTGCTCCTCGTTAGTATAGTGGTGAGTATCCCCGCCATGTCACGCGGGAGACCGGGGTTCAATTCCCCCACGGGAGAAAGTACTGCTCTTTTTTTTAGGGTGAACAATGTTGTTGAGCCCACAAAGTGGAACATATTCTTGGAAAAAAAGCTTTATGATACAATTTCCTGCCTTGAGGTTAACTCAGCCTTCCAAGGCATTGGTTGTTCAGTGGTAGAATTCTCGCCTGCCACGCGGGAGGCCCGGGTTCGATTCCCGGCCAATGCAGGAAGTTTGAACATGTCATTTCGACAAGTATGCAAACCCCTGAGGAGGAAATCTGTGTTAGATTGCCAGGCAAACAGAAATCTCTGGTCTTGGTCGAATTCTCAACTGACTCTTGAAAAATAAGACTTTGAACATTTACTCATTCTCAGTAGACTTTGGTGAATCCATTGCAGATTTCCAGTGTGTGAGGTGATTAACTTTTTGCAAGGCTTTAGTTGTTAAATGGGAAAGAGTAACCAACTTGTCAGTGACAACTGTCTTGAGTTTGGCATTTGTGACAATGTCCTGGGGATTACCCACAAACGCCTCACCTGCAAACTAGTATTGTGTGGCTTGTGAGCGGTATAGAGCAAAATCGATTACATGTACGTGTTTGTGAGAGTCTCAGCTTTCCATAGCTGGGTCATAGTAGTTCCTAGCTCCAACCATTCAGTCTCTACAGATATTTTTGTTAGAAGGGTTTTAAGCCCAAAATTCCAAATTTAGGGTTAGTACCAATGCTCCACGTTTTTTCAAAGTTCCAACCCACCTGCTCCTCGTTAGTATAGTGGTGAGTATCCCCGCCTGTCACGCCGGAGACCGGGGTTCAATTCCCCGACGGGGAGAAAGTACTGCTCTTTTTTTAGGGTGAACAATGTTGTTGAGCCCACAAAGTGGAACATATTCTTGGAAAAAAAGCTTTATGATACAATTTCCTGCCTTTGAGGTTAACTCAGCCTTCCAAGGCATTGGTTGTTCAGTGGTAGAATTCTCGCCTGCCACGCGGGAGGCCCGGGTTCGATTCCCGGCCAATGCAGGAAGTTTTGAACATGTCATTTCGACAAGTATGCAAACCCCTGAGGAGGAAATCTGTGTTAGATTGCCAGGCAAACAGAAATCTCTGGTCTTGGTCGAATTCTCAACTGACTCTTGAAAAATAAGACTTTGAACATTTACTCATTCTCAGTAGACTTGGTGAATCCATTGCAGATTTCCAGTGTGTGAGGTGATTAACTTTTTGCAAGGCTTTAGTTGTTAAATGGGAAAGAGTAACCAACTTGTCAGTGACAAACTGTCTTGAGTTTGGCATTTGTGACAATGTCCTGGGATTACCCACAAACGCCTCACCTGCAAACTAGTATTGTGTGGCTTGTGAGCGGTATAGAGCAAAATCGATTACATGTACGTGTTTGTGAGAGTCTCAGCTTTCCATAGCGGGGTCATAGTAGTTCCTAGCTCCAACCATTCAGTCCTCTACAGATATTTTTGTTAGAAGGGTTTAAGCCCAACATTCCAAATTTAGGGTTAGTACCAATGCTCCACGTTTTTTCAAAGTTCAACCCACCTGCTCCTCGTTAGTATAGTGGTGAGTATCCCCGCCTGTCACTGCGGGAGACCGGGGTTCAATTCCCCGACAGGGAGAAAGTACTGCTCTTTTTTTAGGGTGAAATATGTTGTTGAGCCCACAAAGTGGAACATATTCTTGGAAAAAAAAGCTTTATGATACAATTTCCTGCCTTTGAGGTTAACTCAGCCTTCCAAGGCATTGGTTGTTCAGTGGTAGAATTCTCGCCTGCCACGCGGGAGGCCCGGGTTCGATTCCCGGCCAATGCAGGAAGTTTTGAACATGTCATTTCGACAAGTATGCAAACCCTGAGGAGGAAAATCTGTGTTAGATTGCCAGGCAAACAGAAATCTCTGGTCTTGGTCGAATTCTCAACTGACTCTTGAAAAATAAGACTTTGAACATTTACTCATTCTCAGTAGACTTTGGTGAATCCATTGCAGATTTCCAGTGTGTGAGGTGATTAACTTTTTGCAAGGCTTTAGTTGTTAAATGGGAAAGAGTAACCAACTTGTCAGTGACAACTGTCTTGAGTTTGGCATTTGTGACAATGTCCTGGGATTACCCACAAACGCCTCACCTGCAAACTAGTATTGTGTGGCTTGTGAGCGGTATAGAGCAAAATCGATTACATGTACGTGTTTGTGAGAGTCTCAGCTTTCCATAGCTGGGTCATAGTAGTTCCTAGCTCCAACCATTCAGTCTCTACAGATATTTTTGTTAGAAGGGTTTAAGCCCAAAATTCCAATTTAGGGTTAGTACCAATGCTCCACGTTTTTTCAAAGTTCCAACCCACCTGCTCCTCGTTAGTATAGTGGTGAGTATCCCCGCCTGTCACGCCGGAGACCGGGGTTCAATTCCCCGACGGGGAGAAAGTACTGCTCTTTTTTAGGGTGAACAATGTTGTTGAGCCCACAAAGTGGAACATATTCTTGGAAAAAAAGCTTTATGATACAATTTCCTGCCTTTGAGGTTAACTCAGCCTTCCAAGGCATTGGTTGTTCAGTGGTAGAATTCTCGCCTGCCACGCGGGAGGCCCGGGTTCGATTCCCGGCCAATGCAGGAAGTTTTGAACATGTCATTTCGACAAGTATGCAAACCCCTGAGGAGGAAATCTGTGTTAGATTGCCAGGCAAACAGAAATCTCTGGTCTTGGTCGAATTCTCAACTGACTCTTGAAAAATAAGACTTTGAACATTTACTCATTCTCAGTAGACTTTGGTGAATCCATTGCAGATTTCCAGTGTGTGAGGTGATTAACTTTTTTGCAAGGCTTTAGTTGTTAATGGAAAGAGTAACCAACTTGTCAGTGACAACTGTCTTGAGTTTGGCATTTGTGACAATGTCCTGGGATTACCCACAAACGCCTCACCTGCAAACTAGTATTGTGTGGCTTGTGAGCGGTATAGAGCAAAATCGATTACATGTACGTGTTTGTGAGAGTCTCAGCTTTCCATAGCTGGGTCATAGTAGTTCCTAGCTCCAACCATTCAGTCTCTACAGATATTTTTGTTAGAAGGGTTTAAGCCCAAAATTCCAAATTTAGGGTTAGTACCAATGCTCCACGTTTTTTCAAAGTTCCAACCCACCTGCTCCTCGTTAGTATAGTGGTGAGTATCCCCGCCTGTCACGCCGGAGACCTGGGTTCAATTCCCCGACGGGGAGAAAGTACTGCTCTTTTTTTAGGGTGAACAATGTTGTTGAGCCCACAAAGTGGAACATATTCTTGGAAAAAAAGCTTTATGATACAATTTCCTGCCTTTGAGGTTAACTCAGCCTTCAAGGCATTGGTTGTTCAGTGGTAGAATTCTCGCCTGCCACGCGGGAGGCCCGGGTTCGATTCCCGCCAATGCAGGAAGTTTTGAACATGTCATTTCGACAAGTATGCAAACCCCTGAGGAGGAAATCTGTGTTAGATTGCCAGGCAAACAGAAATCTCTGGTCTTGGTCGAATTCTCAACTGACTCTTGAAAAATAAGACTTGAACATTTACCTCATTCTCAGTAGACTTTGGTGAATCCATTGCAGATTTCCAGTGTGTGAGGTGATTAACTTTTTGCAAGGCTTTAGTTGTTAAATGGGAAAGAGTAACCAACTTGTCAGTGACAACTGTCTTGAGTTTGGCATTTGTGACAATGTCCTGGGATTACCCACAAAACGCCTCACCTGCAAACTAGTATTGTGTGGCTGTGAGCGGTATAGAGCAAAAATCGATTACATGTACGTTTGTGAGAGTCTCAGCTTTCCATAGCGGGTCATAGTAGTTCCTAGCTCAACCATTCAGTCTCTACAGATATTTTTGTTAGAAGGGTTTAAGCCCAACATTCCAAATTTAGGGTTAGTACCAATGCTCCACGTTTTTTCAAAAGTTCCAACCCACCTGCTCCTCGTTAGTATAGTGGTGAGTATCCCCGCCTGTCACGCGGGAGACCGGGGTTCAATTCCCCGACAGGGAGAAAGTACTGCTCTTTTTTAGGGTGAAATATGTTGTTGAGCCCACAAAGTGGAACATATTCTTGGAAAAAAAGCTTTATGATACCAATTTCCTGCCTTTGAGGTTAACTCAGCCCTTCCAAGGCATTGGTTGTTCAGTGGTAGAATTCTCGCCTGCCACGCGGGAGGCCCCGGGTTCGATTCCCGGCCAATGCAGGAAGTTTTGAACATGTCATTTCGACAAGTATGCAAACCCCTGAGGAGGAAATCTGTGTTAGATTGCCAGGCAAACAGAATCTCTGGTCTTGGTCGAATTCTCACTGACTCTTGAAAAATAAGACTTTGAACATTTACTCATTCTCAGTAGACTTTGGTGAATCCATTGCAGATTTCCAGTGTGTGAGGTGATTAACTTTTTGCAAGGCTTTAGTTGTTAAATGGGAAAGAGTAACCAACTTGTCAGTGACAACTGTCTTGAGTTTGGCATTTGTGACAATGTCCTGGGATTACCCACAAACGCCTCACCTGCAAACTAGTATTGTGTGGCTTGTGAGCGTATAGAGCAAAATCGATTACATGTACGTGTTTGTGAGAGTCTCAGCCTTTCCATAGCTGGGTCATAGTAGTTCCTAGCTCCAACCATTCAGTCTCTACAGATATTTTGTTAGAAGGGTTTAAGCCCAAAATTCCAAATTTAGGGTTAGTACCAATGCTCCACGTTTTTTCAAAAGTTCCAACCCACCTGCTCCTCGTTAGTATAGTGGTGAGTATCCCCGCCTGTCACGCCGGAGACCGGGGTTCAATTCCCGACGGGGAGAAAGTACTGCTCTTTTTTTAGGGTGAACAATGTTGTTGAGCCCACAAAGTGGAACATATTCTTGGAAAAAAAGCTTTATGATACAATTTCCTGCCTTTGAGGTTAACTCAGCCTTCCAAGGCATTGGTTGTTCAGTGGTAGAATTCTCGCCTGCCACGCGGGAGGCCCGGGTTCGATTCCCGGCCAATGCAGGAAGTTTTGAACATGTCATTTCGACAAGTATGCAAACCCCTGAGGAGGAAATCTGTGTTAGATTGCCAGGCAAACAGAAATCTCTGGTCTTGGTCGAATTCTCAACTGACTCTTGAAAAATAAGACTTTGAACATTTACTCATTCTCAGTAGACTTTGGTGAATCCATTGCAGATTTCCAGTGTGTGAGGTGATTAACTTTTTGCAAGGCTTTAGTTGTTAAATGGGAAAGAGTAACCAACTTGTCAGTGGACAACTGTCTTGAGTTTGGCATTTGTGACAATGTCCTGGGATTACCCACAAACGCCTCACCTGCAAACTAGTATTGTGTGGCTTGTGAGCGGTATAGAGCAAAATCGATTACATGTACGTGTTTGTGAGAGTCTCAGCTTTCCATAGCTGGGTCATAGTAGTTCCTAGCTCCAACCATTCAGTCTCTACAGATATTTTGTTAGAAGGGTTTAAGCCCAAAATTCCAAATTTAGGGTTAGTACCAATGCTCCACGTTTTTTCAAAGTTCCAACCCACCTGCTCCTCGTTAGTATAGTGGTGAGTTATCCCGCCTGTCACGCCGGAGACCGGGGTTCAATTCCCCGACGGGGAGAAAGTACTGCTCTTTTTTTAGGGTGAACAATGTGTTGTTGAGCCCACAAAGTGGAACATATTCTTGGAAAAAAAGCTTTATGATACAATTTCCTGCCTTTGAGGTTAACTCAGCCTTCCAAGGCATTGGTTGTTCAGTTGGTAATTCTCGCCTGCCACGCGGGAGGCCCGGGTTCGATTCCCGGCCAATGCAGGAAGTTTTGAACATGTCATTTCGACAAGTATGCAAACCCCTGAGGAGGAAATCTGTGTTAGATTGCCAGGCAAACAGAAATCTCTGGTCTTGGTCGAATTCTCAACTGACTCTTGAAAAATAAGACTTTGAACATTTACTCATTCTCAGTAGACTTTGGTGAATCCATTGCAGATTTCCAGTGTGTGAGGTGATTAACTTTTTGCAAGGCTTTAGTTGTTAAATGGGAAAGAGTAACCAACTTGTCAGTGACAACTGTCTTGAGTTTGGCATTTGTGACAATGTCCTGGGATTACCCACAAACGCCTCACCTGCAAACTAGTATTGTGTGGTTTGTGAGCAGTATAGAGCAAAATCGATTACATGTACGTGTTTGTGAGAGTCTCAGCTTTCCATAGCTGGGTCATAGTAGTTCCTAGCTCCAACCATTCAGTCTCTACAGATATTTTTGTTAGAAGGGTTTAAGCCCAACATTCCAAATTTAGGGTTAGTACCAACGCTCCACGTTTTTTCAAAGTTCCAACCCACCTGCTCCTCGTTAGTATAGTGGTGAGTATCCCCGCCTGTCACGCGGGAGACCGGGGTTCAATTCCCCGACGGGGAGAAAGTACTGCTCTTTTTTAGGGTGAACAATGTTGCTGAGCCCACAAAGTGGAACATATTTTTGGAAAAAAAGCTTTATGATACAATTTCCTGCCTTTGAGGTTAACTCAGCCTTCCAAGGCATTGGTTGTTCAGTGGTAGAATTCTCGCCTGCCACGCGGGAGGCCCGGGTTCGATTCCCGGCCAATGCAGGAAGTTTTGAACATGTCATTTCGACAAGTATGCAAACCCCTGAGGAGGAAATCTGTGTTAGATTGCCAGGCAAACAGAAATCTCTGGTCTTGGTCGAATTCTCAACTGACTCTTGAAAAATAAGACTTTGAACATTTACTCATTCTCAGTAGACTTTGGTGAATCCATTGCAGATTTCCAGTGTGTGAGGTGATTAACTTTTTGCAAGGCTTTAGTTGTTAAATGGGAAAGAGTAACCAACTTGTCAGTGACAACTGTCTTGAGTTTGGCATTTGTGACAATGTCCTGGGATTACCCACAAACGCCTCACCTGCAAACTAGTATTGTGTGGCTTGTGAGCAGTATAGAGCAAAATCGATTACATGTACGTGTTTGTGAGAGTCTCAGCTTTCCATAGCTGGGTCATAGTAGTTCCTAGCTCCAACCATTCAGTCTCTACAGATATTTTTGTTAGAAGGGTTTAAGCCCAACATTCCAAATTTAGGGTTAGTACCAATCGCTCCACGTTTTTTCAAAGTTCCAACCCACCTGCTCCTCGTTAGTATAGTGGTGAGTATCCCCGCCTGTCACGCGGGAGACCGGGGTTCAATTCCCCGACGGGGAGAAAGTACTGCTCTTTTTTTAGGGTGAACAATGTTGCTGAGCCCACAAAGTGGAACATATTTTGGAAAAAAGCTTTATGATACAATTTCCTGCCTTTGAGGTTAACTCAGCCTTCCAAGGCATTGTTGTTCAGTGGTAGAATTCTCGCCTGCCACGCGGGAGGCCCGGGTTCGATTCCCGGCCAATGCAGGAAGTTTTGAACATGTCATTTCGACAAGTATGCAAACCCCTGAGGAGGAAATCTGTGTTAGATTGCCAGGCAAACAGAAATCTCTGGTCTTGGTCGAATTCTCAACTGACTCTTGAAAAATAAGACTTTGAACATTTACTCATTCTCAGTAGACTTTGGTGAATCCATTGCAGATTTCCAGTGTGTGAGGTGATTAACTTTTTGCAAGGCTTTAGTTGTTTAAATGGGAAAGAGTAACCAACTTGTCAGTGACAACTGTCTTGAGTTTGGCATTTGTGACAATGTCCTGGGATTACCCACAAACGCCTCACCTGCAAACTAGTATTGTGTGGCTTGTGAGCGGTATAGAGCAAAATCGATTACATGTACGTGTTTGTGAGAGTCTCAGCTTTCCATAGCGGGTCATAGTAGTTCCTAGCTCCAACCATTCAGTCTCTACAGATATTTTGTTAGAAGGGTTTAAGCCCAACATTCCAATTTAGGGGTTAGTACCAATGCTCCACGTTTTTTCAAAGTTCCAACCCACCTGCTCCTCGTTAGTATAGTGGTGAGTATCCCCGCCTGTCACGCGGGAGACCGGGGTTCAATTCCCCGACGGGGAGAAAGTACTGCTCTTTTTTTAGGGTGAACAATGTTGCTGAGCCCACAAAGTGGAACATATTTTGGAAAAAAAGCTTTATGATACAATTTCCTGCCTTTGAGGTTAACTCAGCCTTCCAAGGCATTGGTTGTTCAGTGGTAGAATTCTCGCCTGCCACGCGGGAGGCCCGGGTTCGATTCCCGGCCAATGCAGGAAGTTTTGAACATGTCATTTCGACAAGTATGCAAACCCCTGAGGAGGAAATCTGTGTTAGATTGCCAGGCAAACAGAAATCTCTGGTCTTGGTCGAATTCTCAACTGACTCTTGAAAAATAAGACTTTGAACATTTACTCATTCTCAGTAGACTTTGGTGAATCCATTGCAGATTTCCAGTGTGTGAGGTGATTAACTTTTTGCAAGGCTTTAGTTGTTAAATGGGAAAGAGTAACCAACTTGTCAGTGACAACTGTCTTGAGTTTGGCATTTGTGACAATGTCCTGGGATTACCCACAAACGCCTCACCTGCAAACTAGTATTGTGTGGCTTGTGAGCGGTATAGAGCAAAATCGATTACATGTACGTGTTTGTGAGAGTCTCAGCTTTCCATAGCGGGTCATAGTAGTTCCTAGCTCCAACCATTCAGTCTCTACAGATATTTTTGTTAGAAGGGTTTAAGCCCAACATTCCAAATTTAGGGTTAGTACCAATGCTCCACGTTTTTTCAAAGTTCCAACCCACCTGCTCCTTGTTAGTATAGTGGTGAGTATCCCAGCCTGTCACGCGGGAGACCGGGGTTCAATTCCCCGACGGGGAGAAAGTACTGCTCTTTTTTTAGGGTGAACAATGTTGCTGCGCCCACAAGTGGAACATATTTTTGGAAAAAAAAGCTTTATGATACAATTTCCTGCCTTTGAGGTTAACTCCAGCCTTCCAAGGCATTGGTTGTTCAGTGGTAGAATTCTCGCCTGCCACGCGGGAGGGCCCGGTTCGATTCCCGGACAATGCAGGAAGTTTTGAACATGTCATTTCGACAAGTATGCAAACCCCTGAGGAGGAAATCTGTGTTAGATTGCCAGGCAAACAGAAATCTCTGGTCTTGGTCGAATTCTCAACTGACTCTTGAAAAATAAGACTTTGAACATTTACTCATTCTCAGTAGACTTTGGTGAATCCATTGCAGATTTCCAGTGTGTGAGGTGATTAACTTTTTGCAAGGCTTTAGTTGTTAAATGGGAAAGAGTAACCAACTTGTCAGTGACAACTGTCTTGAGTTTGGCATTTGTGACAATGTCCTGGGATTACCCACAAACGCCTCACCTGCAAACTAGTATTGTGTGGCTTGTGAGCGGTAATAGAGCAAAATCGATTACATGTACGTGTTTGTGAGAGTCTCAGATTTCCATAGCTGGGTCATAGTAGTTCCTAGCTCCAACCATTCAGTCTCTACAGATATTTTTGTTAGAAGGGTTTAAGAGCCAAAATTCCAAATTTAGGGTTAGTACCAATGCTCCACGTTTTTTCAAAGTTCCAACCCACCTGCTCCTCGTTAGTATAGTGGTGAGTATCCCCGCCTGTCACGCCGGAGACCGGGGTTCAATTCCCCGACGGGGAGAAAGTACTGCTCTTTTTTTAGGGTGAACAATGTTGTTGAGCCCACAAAGTGGAACATATTCTTGGAAAAAAAAGCTTTATGATACAATTTCCTGCATTTTGAGGTTAACTCAGCCTTCCAAGGCATTGGTTGTTCAGTGTAGAATTCTCAGCCTGCCACGCGGGAGGCCCGGGTTCGATTCCCGGCCAATGCAGGAAGTTTTGAACATGTCATTTCGACAAGTATGCAAACCCCTGAGGAGGAAATCTGTGTTAGATTGCCAGGCAAACAGAAATCTCTGGTCTTGGTCGAATTCTCAACTGACTCTTGAAAAATAAGACTTTGAACATTTACTCATTCTCAGTAGACTTTGGTGAATCCATTGCAGATTTCCAGTGTGTGAGGTGATTAACTTTTTGCAAGGCTTTAGTTGTTAAATGGGAAAGAGTAACCAACTTGTCAGTGACAACTGTCTTGAGTTTGGCATTTGTGACAATGTCCTGGGATTACCCACAAAACGCCTCACCTGCAAACTAGTATTGTGTGGTTTTGTGAGCAGTATAGAGCAAAATCGATTACATGTACGTGTTTGTGAGAGTCTCAGCTTTCCATAGCTGGGTCATAGTAGTTCCTAGCTCCAACCATTCAGTCTCTACAGATATTTTTGTTAGAAGGGTTTAAGCCCAACATTCCAAATTTAGGGTTAGTACCAACGCTCCACGTTTTTTCAAAGTTCCAACCCACCTGCTCCTCGTTAGTATAGTGGTGAGTATCCCCGCCTGTCACGCGGGAGACCGGGGTTCAATTCCCCGACGGGGAGAAAGTACTGCTCTTTTTTTAGGGTGAACAATGTTGCTGAGGCCACACAAAGTGGAACATATTTTTGGAAAAAAAGCTTTATGATACAATTTCCTGCCTTTGAGGTTAAACTCAGCCTTCCAAGGCATTGGTTGTTCAGTGGTAGAATTCTCGCCTGCCACGCGGGAGGCCCGGGTTCGATTCCCGGCCAATGCAGGAAGTTTTGAACATGTCATTTCGACAAGTATGCAAACCCTGAGGAGGAAATCTGTGTTAGATTGCCAGGCAAACAGAAATCTCTGGTCTTGGTCGAATTCTCAACTGACTCTTGAAAAATAAGACTTTGAACATTTACTCATTCTCAGTAGACTTTGGTGAATCCATTGCAGATTTCCAGTGTGTGAGGTGATTAACTTTTTGCAAGGCTTTAGTTGTTAAATGGGAAAGAGTAACCAACTTGTCAGTGACAACTGTCTTGAGTTTGGCATTTGTGACAATGTCCTGGATTACCCACAAACGCCTCACCTGCAAACTAGTATTGTGTGGCTTGTGAGCAGTATAGAGCAAAATCGATTACATGTACGTGTTGTGAGAGTCTCAGCTTTCCATAGCTGGGTCATAGTAGTTCCTAGCTCCAACCATTCAGTCTCTACAGATATTTTTGTTAGAAGGGTTTAAGCCCAACATTCCAAATTTAGGGTTAGTACCAACGCTCCACGTTTTTTTCAAAGTTCCAACCCACCTGCTCCTCGTTAGTATAGTGGTGAGTATCCCCGCCTGTCACGCGGGAGACCGGGGTTCAATTCCCCGACGGGGAGAAAGTACTGCTCTTTTTTTAGGGTGAACAATGTTGCTGAGCCCACAAAGTGGAACATATTTTGGAAAAAAAGCTTTATGATACAATTTCCTGCCTTTGAGGTTAACTCAGCCTTCCAAGGCATTGGTTGTTCAGTGGTAGAATTCTCGCCTGCCACGCGGGAGGGCCCGGGTTCGATTCCCGGCCAATGCAGGAAGTTTTGAACATGTCATTTCGACAAGTATGCAAACCCCTGAGGAGGAAATCTGTGTTAGATTGCCAGGCAAAACAGAAATCTCTGGTCTTGGTCGAATTCTCAACTGACTCTTGAAAAATAAGACTTTGAACATTTACTCATTCTCAGTAGACTTTGGTGAATCCATTGCAGATTTCCAGTGTGTGAGGTGATTAACTTTTTGCAAGGCTTTAGTTGTTAAATGGGAAAGAGTAACCAACTTGTCAGTGACAACTGTCTTGAGTTTGGCATTTGTGACAATGTCCTGGGATTACCACAAAACGCCTCACCTGCAAACTAGTATTGTGTGGCTTGTGAGCGTATAGAGCAAAATCGATTACATGTACGTGTTTGTGAGAGTCTCAGCTTCCATAGCGGGGTCATAGTAGTTCCTAGCTCCAACCATTCAGTCTCTACAGATATTTTTGTTAGAAGGGTTTAAGCCCAACATTCCAAATTTAGGGTTAGTACCAATGCTCCACGTTTTTTCAAAGTTCCAACCCACCTGCTCCTCGTTAGTATAGTGGTGAGTATCCCCGCCTGTCACGCGGGAGACCGGGGTTCAATTCCCCGACGGGGAGAAAGTACTGCTCTTTTTTTAGGGTGAACAATGTTGCTGAGCCCACAAAGTGGAACATATTTTGGAAAAAAAGCTTTATGATACCATTTCCTGCCTTTGAGGTTAACTCAGCCTTCCAAGGCATTGGTTGTTCAGTGGTAGAATTCTCGCCTGCCACGCGGGAGGCCCGGGTTCGATTCCCGGCCAATGCAGGAAGTTTTGAACATGTCATTTCGACAAGTATGCAAACCCCTGAGGAGGAAATCTGTGTTAGATTGCCAGGCAAACAGAAATCTCTGGTCTTGGTCGAATTCTACAACTGACTCTTGAAAATAAGACTTTGAACATTTACTCATTCTCAGTAGACTTTGGTGAATCCATTGCAGATTTCCAGTGTGTGAGGTGATTAACTTTTTGCAAGGCTTTAGTTGTTAAATGGGAAAGAGTAACCAACTTGTCAGTGACAACTGTCTTGAGTTTGGCATTTGTGACAATGTCCTGGGATTACCCACAAACGCCTCACCTGCAAACTAGTATTGTGTGGCTTGTGAGCGTATAGAGCAAAATCGATTACATGTACGTGTTTGTGAGAGTCTCAGCTTTCCATAGCGGGGTCCATAGTAGTTCCTAGCTCCAACCATTCAGTCTCTACAGATATTTTTGTTAGAAGGGTTTAAGCCCAACATTCCAAATTTAGGGTTAGTACCAATGCTCCACGTTTTTTCAAAGTTCCAACCCACCTGCTCCTTGTTAGTATAGTGGTGAGTATCCCAGCCTGTCACGCGGGAGACCGGGGTTCAATTCCCCGACGGGGAGAAAGTACTGCTCTTTTTTAGGGTGAACAATGTTGCTTGCGCCCACAAAGTGGAACATATTTTTGGAAAAAAAGCTTTATGATACAATTTCCTGCCTTTGAGGTTAACTCAGCCTTCCAAGGCATTGGTTGTTCAGTGGTAGAATTCTCGCCTGCCACGCGGGAGGCCCGGGTTCGATTCCCGGCCAATGCAGGAAGTTTTGAACATGTCATTTCGACAAGTATGCAAACCCCTGAGGAGGAAATCTGTGTTAGATTGCCAGGCAAACAGAAATCTCTGGGTCTTGGTCGAATTCTCAACTGACTCTTGAAAAATAAGACTTTGGAACATTTACTCATTCTCAGTAGACTTTGGTGAATCCATTGCAGATTTCCAGTGTGTGAGGTGATTAACTTTTTGCAAGGCTTTAGTTGTTAAATGGGAAAGAGTAACCAACTTGTCAGTGACAACTGTCTTGAGTTTGGCATTTGTGACAATGTCCTGGGATTACCCACAAACGCCTCACCTGCAAACTAGTATTGTGTGGCTTGTGAGCGGTATAGAGCAAATCGATTACATGTACGTGTTTGTGAGAGTCCTCAGCTTTCCATAGCTGGGGTCATAGTAGTTCCTAGCTCCAACCATTCAGTCTCTACAGATATTTTTGTTAGAAGGGTTTAAGCCCAAAATTCCAAATTTAGGGTTAGTACCAATGCTCCACGTTTTTTCAAAGTTCCAACCCACCTGCTCCTCGTTAGTATAGTGGTGAGTATCCCTGCCTGTCCACGCCGGAGACCGGGGTTCAATTCCCCGACGGGGAGAAAGTACTGCTCGTTTTTTAGGGTGAACAATGTTGTTGAGCCCACAAAGTGGAAACATATTCTTGGAAAAAAAGCTTTATGATACAATTTCCTGCCTTGAGGTTAACTCAGCCTTCCAAGGCATTGGTTGTTCAGTGGTAGAATTCCTCGCCTGCCACGCGGGAGGCCCGGGTTCGATTCCCGGCCAATGCAGGAAGTTTTGAACATGTCCATTTCGACAAGTATGCAAACCCCTGAGGAGGAAATCTGTGTTAGATTGCCAGGCAAACAGAAATCTCTGGTCTTGGTCGAATTCTCAACTGACTCTTGAAAAATAAGACTTTGAACATTTTACTCATTCTCAGTAGACTTTGGTGAATCCATTGCAGATTTCCAGTGTGTGAGGTGATTAACTTTTTGCAAGGCTTTAGTTGTTAAATGGGAAAGAGTAACCAACTTGTCAGTGACAACTGTCTTGAGTTTGGCAATTTGTGACAATGTCCTGGGATTACCCACAAACGCCTCACCTGCAAACTAGTATTGTGTGGCTTGTGAGCGGTATAGAGCAAAATCGATTACATGTACGTGTTTGTGAGAGTCTCAGCTTTCCATAGCTGGGTCATAGTAGTTCCTAGCTCCAACCATTCAGTCTCTACAGATATTTTTGTTAGAAGGGTTTAAGCCCAAAATTCCAAATTTAGGGTTAGTACCAATGCTCCACGTTTTTTCAAAGTTCCAACCCACCTGCTCCTCGTTAGTATAGTGGTGAGTATCCCCGCCTGTCACGCCGGAGACCGGGGTTCAATTCCCCGACGGGGAGAAAGTACTGCTCTTTTTTAGGGTGAACAATGTTGTTGAGCCCACAAAGTGGAACATATTCTTGGAAAAAAAAGCTTTATGATACAATTTCCTGCCTTTGAGGTTAACTCAGCCTTCCAAGGCATTGGTTGTTCAGTGGTAGAATTCTCGCCTGCCACGCGGGAGGCCCGGGTTCGATTCCCGGCCAATGCAGGAAGTTTTGAACATGTCATTTCGACAAGTATGCAAACCCCTGAGGAGGAAATCTGTGTTAGATTGCCAGGCAAACAGAAATCTCTGGTCTTGGTCGAATTCTCACTGACTCTTGAAAAATAAGACTTTGAACATTTACTCATTCTCAGTAGACTTTGGTGAATCCATTGCAGATTTCCAGTGTGTGAGGTGATTAACTTTTGCAAGGCTTTAGTTGTTAAATGGGAAAGAGTAACCAACTTGTCAGTGACAACTGTCTTGAGTTTGCATTTGTGACAATGTCCTGGGATTACCCACAAACGCCTCACCTGCAAACTAGTATTGTGTGGCTTGTGAGCGGTATAGAGCAAAATCGATTACATGTACGTGTTTGTGAGAGTCTCAGCTTTCCATAGCGGGGTCATAGTAGTTCCTAGCTCCAACCATTCAGTCTCTACAGATATTTTTGTTAGAAGGGTTTAAGCCCAACATTCCAAATTTAGGGTTAGTACCAATGCTCCCACGTTTTTTCAAAGTTCCCAACCCACCTGCTCCTCGTTAGTATAGTGGTGAGTATCCCCGCCTGTCACGCGGGAGACCGGGGTTCAATTCCCCCACGGGGAGAAAGTACTGCTCTTTTTTTAGGGTGAACAATGTGGTTGAGCCCACAAAGTGGAACATATTCTTGGAAAAAAAGCTTTATGATACAATTTCCTGCCTTTGAGGTTAAACTCAGCCCTTCCAAGGCATTGGTTGTTCAGTGGTAGAATTCTCGCCTGCCACGCGGGAGGCCCGGGTTCGATTCCCGGCCAATGCAGGAAGTTTTGAACATGTCATTTCGACAAGTATGCAAACCCCTGAGGAGGAAATCTGTGTTAGATTGCCAGGCAAACAGAAATCTCTGGTCTTGGTCGAATTCTCAACTGACTCTTGAAAATAAGACTTTGAACATTTACTCATCTCAGTAGACTTTGGTGAATCCATGGCAGATTTCCAGTGTGTGAGGTGATTAACTTTTTGCAAGGCTTTAGTTGTTAAAATGGGAAAGAGTAACCACTTGTCAGTGACAACTGTCTTGAGTTTGGCATTTGTGACAATGTCCTGGGATTACCCACAAACGCCTCACCTGCAAACTAGTATTGTGTGGCTTGTGAGCGGTATAGAGCAAAATCGATTACATGTACGTGTTTGTGAGAGTCTCAGCTTTCCATAGCGGGGTCAATAGTAGTTCCTAGCTCCAACCATTCAGTCTCTACAGATATTTTTGTTAGAAGGGTTTAAGCCCAACATTCCAAATTTAGGGTTAGTACCAATGCTCCACGTTTTTTCAAAGTTCCAACCCACCTGCTCCTCGTTAGTATAGTGGTGAGTATCCCCGCCTGTCACGCGGGGAGACCGGGGTTCAATTCCCCACGGGGGAGAAAGTACTACTGCTCTTTTTTTAGGTGAACAATGTTGTTGAGCCCACAAAGTGGAACATATTCTTGGAAAAAAAGCTTTATGATACAATTTCCTGCCTTTGAGGTTAACTCAGCCTTCCAAGGCATTGGTTGTTCAGTGGTAGAATTCTCGCCTGCCACGCGGGAGGCCCGGGTTCGATTCCCGGCCAATGCAGGAAGTTTTGAACATGTCATTTCGACAAGTATGCAAACCCCTGAGGAGGAAATCTGTGTTAGATTGCCAGGCAAACAGAAATCTCTGGTCTTGGTCGAATTCTCAACTGACTCTTGAAAAATAAGACTTTGAACATTTACTCATTCTCAGTAGACTTTGGTGAATCCATTGCAGATTTCCAGTGTGTGAGGTGATTAACTTTTTGCAAGGCTTTAGTTGTTAAATGGGAAAGAGTAACCAACTTGTCAGTGACAACTGTCTTGAGTTTGGCATTTGTGACAATGTCCTGGGATTACCCACAAACGCCTCACCTGCAAACTAGTATTGTGTGCTTGTGAGCGGTATAGAGCAAAATCGATTACATGTACGTGTTTGTGAGAGTCTCAGCTTTCCATAGCTGGGTCATAGTAGTTCCTAGCTCCAACCATTCAGTCTCTACAGATATTTTTGTTAGAAGGGTTTAAGCCCAAAATTCCAAATTTAGGGTTAGTACCAATGCTCCACGTTTTTTCAAGTTCCAACCCACCTGCTCCTCGTTAGTATAGTGGTGAGTATCCCCGCCTGTCACGCCGGAGACCGGGGTTCAATTCCCCGACGGGGAGAAAGTACTGCTCTTTTTTAGGGTGAACAATGTTGTTGAGCCCACAAAGTGGAACATATTCTTGGAAAAAAAAGCTTTATGATACAATTTCCTGCCTTTGAGGTTAACTCAGCCTTCCAAGGCATTGGTTGTTCAGTGGTAGAATTCTCGCCTGCCACGCGGAGGCCCGGGTTCGATTCCCGGCCAATGCAGGAAGTTTTGAACATGTCATTTCGACAAGTATGCAAAACCCCTGAGGAGGAAATCTGTGTTAGATTGCCAGGCAACACAGAAATCTCTGGTCTTGGTCGAATTCTCAACTGACTCTTGAAAAATAGGACTTTGAACATTTACTCATTCTCAGTAGACTTTGGTGAATCCATTGCAGATTTCCAGTGTGTGAGGTGATTAACTTTTTGCAAGGCTTTAGTTTGTTAAATGGGAAAGAGTAAACCAACTTGTCAGTGACAACTGTCTTGAGTTTGGCATTTGTGACAATGTCCTGGGATTACCCACAACGCCTCACCTGCAAACTAGTATTGTGTGGCTTGTGAGCGGTATAGAGCAAAATCGATTACATGTACGTTGTTTGTGTAGAGTCTCAGCTTCCATAGCGGGGGTCATAGTAGTTCCTAGCTCCAACCATCAGTCTCTACAGATATTTTTGTTAGAAGGGTTTAAGCCCAACATTCCAAATTTAGGGTTAGTACCAATGCTCCACGTTTTTTCAAAGTTACCAACCCACCTGCTCCTCGTTAGTATAGTGGTGAGTATCCCCGCCTGTCACGCGGGAGACCGGGGTTCAATTCCCCCACAGGGGAGAAAGTACTGCTCTTTTTTAGGGTGAAATATGTGTTGAGCCCACAAAGTGGAACATATTCTTGGAAAAAAAGCTTTATGATACAATTTCCCTGCCTTTGAGGTTAACTCAGCCTTCCAAGGCATTGGGTTGTTCAGTGGTAGAATTCTCGCCTGCCACGCGGGAGGCCCGGGTTCGATTCCCGGCCAATGCAGGAAGTTTGAACATGTCATTTCGACAAGTATGCAAACCCCTGAGGAGGAAATCTGTGTTAGATTGCCAGGCAAACAGAAATCTCTGGTCTTGGTCGAATTCTCAACTGACTCTTGAAATAAGACTTTGAACATTTACTCATTCTCAGTAGACTTTGGTGAATCCATTGCAGATTTCCAGTGTGTGAGGTGATTAACTTTTTGCAAGGCTTTAGTTGTTAAATGGGAAAGAGTAACCAACTTGTCAGTGAACAACTGTCTTGAGTTTGGCATTTGTGACAATGTCCTGGGATTACCCACAAACGCCTACACCTGCAAACTAGTATTGTGTGGCTTGTGAGCGGTATAGAGCAAAATCGATTACATGACGTGTTTGTGAGAGTCGCAGCTTTCCATAGCTGGGTCATAGTAGTTCCTAGCTCCAACCATTCAGTCTCTACAGATATTTTTGTTAGAAGGGTTTAAAGCCCAAAATTCCAAATTTAGGGTTAGTACCAATGCTCCACGTTTTTCAAAGTTCCAACCCACCTAGCTCCTCGTTAGTATAGTGGTGAGTATCCCCGCCTGTCACGCGGAGACCGGGGTTCAATTCCCCGACAGGGAGAAAGTACTGCTCTTTTTTTAGGGTGAAATATGTTGTTGAGCCCACAAAGTGGAACATATTCTTGGAAAAAAAGCTTTATGATACAATTTCCTGCCTTTGAGGTTAACTCAGCCTTCCAAGGCATTGGTTGTTCAGTGGTAGAATTCTCGCCTGCCACGCGGGAGGCCCGGGTTCGATTCCCGGCCAATGCAGGAAGTTTTGAACATGTCATTTCGACAAGTATGCAAAACCCCTGAGGAGGAAATCTGTGTTAGATTGCCAGGCAAACAGAAATCTTCTGGTCTTGGTCGAATTCTCAACTGACTCTTGAAAAATAAGACTTTGAACATTTACCTCATTCTCAGTAGACTTTGGTGAATCCATTGCAGATTTCCAGTGTGTGAGGTGATTAACTTTTTGCAAGGCTTTAGTTGTTAAATGGGAAAGAGTAACCAACTTGTCAGTGACAACTGTCTTGAGTTTGGCATTTGTGACAATGTCCTGGGATTACCCACAAACGCCTCACCTGCAAACTAGTATTGTGTGGCTTGTGAGCGGTATAGAGCAAAATCGATTACATGTACGTGTTTGTGAGAGTCTCAGCTTTCCATAGCTGGGTCATAGTAGTTCCTAGCTCCAACCATTCAGTCTCTACAGATATTTTTGTTAGAAGGTTTAAGCCCAAAATTCCAAATTTAGGGTTAGTACCAATGCTCCACGTTTTTTCAAAGTTCCAACCCACCTGCTCCTCGTTAGTATAGTGGTGAGTATCCCCGCCTGTCACGCCGGAGACCGGGGTTCAATTCCCCGACGGGGAGAAAGTACTGCTCTTTTTTTAGGGTGAACAATGTTGTTGAGCCCACAAAGTGGAACATATTCTTGGAAAAAAGCTTTATGATACAATTTCCTGCCTTTGAGGTTAACTCAGCCTTCCAAGGCATTGGTTGTTCAGTGGTAGAATTCTCGCCTGCCACGCGGGAGGCCCGGGTTCGATTCCCGGCCAATGCAGGAAGTTTTGAACATGTCATTTCGACAAGTATGCAAACCCCTGAGGAGGAAATCTGTGTTAGATTGCCAGGCAAACAGAAATCTCTGGTCTTGGTCGAATTCTCAACTGACTCTTGAAAAATAAGACTTTGAACATTTACTCATTCTCAGTAGACTTTGGTGAATCCATTGCAGATTTCCAGTGTGTGAGGTGATTAACTTTTGCAAGGCTTTAGTTGTTAAATGGGAAAGAGTAACCAACTTGTCAGTGACAACTGTCTTGAGTTTGGCATTTGTGACAATGTCCTGGGATTACCCACAAACGCCTCACCTGCAAACTAGTATTGTGTGGCTTGTGAGCAGGTATAGAGCAAAATCGATTACATGTACGTGTTTGTGAGAGTCTCAGCTTTCCATAGCTGGGTCATAGTAGTTCCTAGCTCCAACCATTCAGTCTCTACAGATATTTTTGTTAGAAGGGTTTAAGCCACAACATTCCAAATTTAGGGTTAGTACCAATGCTCCACGTTTTTTCAAAGTTACCAACCCACCTGCTCCTCGTTAGTATAGTGGTGAGTATCCCCGCCTGTCACGCGGGAGACCGGGGTTCAATTCCCCCGACGGGGAGAAAGTACATGCTCTTTTTTTAGGGTGAACAATGTTGCTGAGCCCACAAAGTGGAACATATTCTTGGAAAAAAAAGCTTTATGATACAATTTCCTGCCTTTGAGGTTAACTCAGCCTTCCAAGGCATTGGTTGTTCAGTGGTAGAATTCTCGCCTGCCACGCGGGAGGCCCGGGGTTCGATTCCCGGCCAATGCAGGAAGTTTTGAACATGTCATTTCGACAAGTATGCAAACCCCTGAGGAGGAAATCTGTGTTAGATTGCCAGGCAAACAGAAATCTCTGGTCTTGGTCGAATTCTCAACTGACTCTTTGAAAAATAAGACTTTGAACATTTACTCATTCTCAGTAGACTTTGGTGAATCCATTGCAGATTTCCAGTGTGTGAGGTGATTAACTTTTTGCAAGGCTTTAGTTTGTTAAATGGGAAAGAGTAACCAACTTGTCAGTGACAACTGTCTTGAGTTTGGCATTTGTGACAATGTCCTGGGATTACCCACAAACGCCTCACCTGCAAACTAGTATTGTGTGGCTTGTGAGCAGGTATAGAGCAAAATCGATTACATGTACGTGTTTGTGAGAGTCTCAGCTTTCCATAGCTGGGTCATAGTAGTTCCTAGCTCCAACCATTCAGTCTCTACAGATATTTTTGTTAGAAGGGTTTAAGCCCAACATTCCAAATTTAGTGTTAGTACCAACGCTCCACGTTTTTTCAAAGTTCCAACCCACCTGCTCCTCGTTAGTATAGTGGTGAGTATCCCCGCCTGTCACGCGGGAGACCGGGGTTCAATTCCCCGACGGGAGAAAGTACTGCTCTTTTTTAGGGTGAACAATGTTGCTGAGCCCACAAAGTGGAACATATTCTTGGAAAAAAAGCTTTATGATACAATTTCCTGCCTTTGAGGTTTAACTCAGCCTTCCAAGGCATTGGTTGTTCAGTGGTAGAATTCTCGCCTGCCACGCGGGAGGCCCGGGTTCGATTCCCGGCCAATGCAGGAAGTTTTGAACATGTCATTTCGACAAGTATGCAAACCCCTGAGGAGGAAAATCTGTGTTAGATTGCCAGGCAAACAGAAATCTCTGGTCTTGGTCGAATTCTCAACTGACTCTTGAAAAATAAGACTTTGAACATTTACTCATTCTCAGTAGACTTTGGTGAATCCATTGCAGATTTCCAGTGTGTGAGGTGATTAACTTTTTGCAAGGCTTTAGTTGTTAAATGGGAAAGAGTAACAACTTGTCAGTGACCAACTGTCTTGAGTTTGGCATTTGTGACAATGTCCTGGGATTACCCACAAACGCCTCACCTGCAAACTAGTATTGTGTGGCTTGTGAGCGGTATAGAGCAAAATCGATTACATGTACGTGTTTGTGAGAGTCTCAGCTTTCCATAGCTGGGTCATAGTAGTTCCTAGCTCCAACCATTCAGTCTCTACAGATATTTTTGTTAGAAGGGTTTAAGCCCAACATTCCAAATTTAGGGTTAGTACCAACGCTCCACGTTTTTTCAAAGTTCCAACCCACCTGCTCCTCGTTAGTATAGTGGTGAGTATCCCCGCCTGTCACGCGGAGGACCGGGGTTCAATTCCCCGACGGGGAGAAAGTACCTGCTCTTTTTTTAGGGTGAACAATGTTGTTGAGCCCACAAAGTGGAACATATTCTTGGAAAAAAAGCTTTATGATACAATTTCCTGCCTTTGAGGTTAACTCAGCCTTCCAAGGCATTGGTTGTTCAGTGGTAGAATTCTCGCCTGCCACGCGGGAGGCCCGGGTTCGATTCCCGGCCAATGCAGGAAGTTTTGAACATGTCATTTCGACAAGTATGCAAACCCCTGAGGAGGAAAATCTGTGTTAGATTGCCAGGCAAACAGAAATCTCTGGTCTTGGTCGAATTCTCAACTGACTCTTGAAAAATAAGACTTTGAACATTTACTCATTCTCAGTAGACTTTGGTGAATCCATTGCAGATTTCCAGTGTGTGAGGTGATTAACTTTTTGCAAGGCTTTAGTTGTTAAATGGGAAAGAGTAACAACTTGTCAGTGACAACTGTCTTGAGTTTGGCATTTGTGACAATGTCCTGGGATTACCCACAAACGCCTCACCTGCAAACTAGTATTGTGTGGCTTGTGAGCGGTATAGAGCAAAATCGATTACATGTACGTGTTGTGAGAGTCTCAGCTTTCCATAGCTGGGTCATAGTAGTTCCTAGCTCCAACCATTCAGTCTCTACAGATATTTTTGTTAGAAGGGTTTAAGCCCAACATTCCAAATTTAGGGTTAGTACCAATGCTCCACGTTTTTTCAAAAGTTCCAACCCACCTGCTCCTCGTTAGTATAGTGGTGAGTATCCCCGCCTGTCACGCGGGAGACCGGGGTTCAATTCCCCGACGGGGAGAAAGTACTGCTCTTTTTTTAGGGTGAACAATGTTGTTGAGCCCACAAAGTGGAACATATTCTTTGGAAAAAAAGCTTTATGATACAATTCCTGCCTTTGAGGTTAACTCAGCCTTCCAAGGCATTGGTTGTTCAGTGGTAGAATTCTCGCCTGCCACGCGGGAGGCCCGGGTTCGATTCCCGGCCCATGCAGGAAGTTTTGAACATGTCATTTCGACAAGTATGCAAACCCTGAGGAGGAAATCTGTGTTAGATTGCCAGGCAAACAGAAATCTCTGGTCTTGGTCGAATTCTCAACTGACTCTTGAAAAATAAGACTTTGAACATTTACTCATTCTCAGTAGACTTTGGTGAATCCATTGCAGATTTCCAGTGTGTGAGGTGATTAACTTTTTGCAAGGCTTTAGTTGTTAAATGGGAAAGAGTAACCAACTTGTCAGTGACAACTGTCTTGAGTTTGGCATTTGTGACAATGTCCTGGGATTACCCACAAACGCCTCACCTGCAAACTAGTATTGTGTGGCTTGTGAGCGGTATAGAGCAAAATCGATTACATGTACGTGTTTGTGAGAGTCTCAGCTTTCCATAGCTGGGTCATAGTAGTTCCTAGCTCCAACCATTCAGTCTCTACAGATATTTTTGTTAGAAGGGTTTAAGCCCAAAATTCCAAATTTAGGGTTAGTACAATGCTCCACGTTTTTTCAAAGTTCCAACCCACCTGCTCCTCGTTAGTATAGTGGTGAGTATCCCCGCCTGTCACGCCGGGAGACCGGGGTTCAATTCCCCGACGGGGAGAAAGTACTGCTCTTTTTTTTAGGGTGAACAATGTTGCTGAGCCCACAAAGTGGAACATATTCTTGGAAAAAAAGCTTTATGATACAATTTCCTGCCTTTGAGGTTAACTCAGCCTTCCAAGGCATTGGTTGTTCAGTGGTAGAATTCTCGCCTGCCACGCGGGAGGCCCGGGTTCGATTCCCGCCAATGCAGGAAGTTTTTGAACATGTCATTTCGACAAGTATGCAAACCCCTGAGGAGGAAATCTGTGTTAGATTGCCAGGCAAACAGAAATCTCTGGTCTTGGTCGAATTCTCAACTGACTCTTGAAAAATAAGACTTTGAACATTTACTCATTCTCAGTAGACTTTGGTGAATCCATTGCAGATTTCCAGTGTGTGAGGTGATTAACTTTTTGCAAGGCTTTAGTTGTTAAATGGGAAAGAGTAACCAACTTGTCAGTGACAACTGTCTTGAGTTTGGCATTTGTGACAATGTCCTGGGATTACCCACAAACGCCTCACCTGCAAACTAGTATTGTGTGGCTTGTGAGCGGTATAGAGCAAAATCGATTACATGTACGTGTTTGTGAGAGTCTCAGCTTTCCATAGCGGGGTCATAGTAGTTCCTAGCTCCAACCATTCAGTCTCTACAGATATTTTTGTTAGAAGGGTTTAAGCCCAACATTCCAAATTTAGGGTTAGTACCAATGCTCCACGTTTTTCAAAGTTCCAACCCACCTGCTCCTCGTTAGTATAGTGGTGAGTATCCCCGCCTGTCACGCCGGAGACCGGGGTTCAATTCCCCGACGGGGAGAAAGTACTGCTCTTTTTTAGGGTGAACAATGTTGTTGAGCCCACAAAGTGGAACATATTCTTGGAAAAAAAGCTTTATGATACAATTTCCCTGCCTTTGAGGTTAACTCAGCCTTCCAAGGCATTGGTTGTTCAGTGGTAGAATTCTCCGCCTGCCACGCGGGAGGCCCGGGTTCGATTCCCGGCCAATGCAGGAAGTTTTGAACATGTCATTTCGACAAGTATGCAAACCCCTGAGGAGGAAATCTGTGTTAGATTGCCAGGCAAACAGAAATCTCTGGTCTTGGTCGAATTCTCAACTGACTCTTGAAAAATAAGACTTTGAACATTTACTCATTCTCAGTAGACTTTGGTGAATCCATTGCAGATTTCCAGTGTGTGAGGTGATTAACTTTTTGCAAGGCTTTAGTTGTTAAATGGAAAGAGTAACCAACTTGTCAGTGACAACTGTCTTGAGTTTGGCATTTGTGACAATGTCCTGGGATTACCCACAAACGCCTCACCTGCAAACTAGTATTGTGTGGCTTGTGAGCGGTATAGAGCAAAATAGATTACATGTACGTGTTTGTGAGAGTCTCAGCTTTCCATAGCTGGGTCATAGTAGTTCCTAGCTCCAACCATTCAGTCTCTACAGATATTTTTGGTTAGAAGGGTTTAAGCCCAAAATTCCAAATTTAGGGTTAGTACCAATGCTCCACGTTTTTTTCAAAGTTCCAACCCACCTGCTCCTCGTTAGTATAGTGGTGAGTATCCCCGCCTGTCCACGCCGGAGACCGGGGTTCAATTCCCGACGGGGAGAAAGTACTGCTCTTTTTTTAGGGTGAACAATGTTGCTGAGCCCACAAAGTGGAACATATTCTTGGAAAAAAAGCTTTATGATACAATTTCCTGCCTTTGAGGTTAACTCAGCCTTCCAAGGCATTGGTTGTTCAGTGGTAGAATTCTCGCCTGCCATGCGGGAGGCCCGGGTTCGATTCCCGGCCAATGCAGGAAGTTTTGAACATGTCATTTCGACAAGTATGCAAACCCCTGAGGAGGAAATCTGTGTTAGATTGCCAGGCAAACAGAAATCTCTGGTCTTGGTCGAATTCTCAACTGACTCTTGAAAAATAAGACTTTGAACATTTACTCATTCTCAGTAGACTTTGGTGAATCCATTGCAGATTTCCAGTGTGTGAGGTGATTAACTTTTTGCAAGGCTTTAGTTGTTAAATGGGAAAGAGTAACCAACTTGTCAGTGACAACTGTCTTGAGTTTGGCATTTGTGACAATGTCCTGGGATTACCCACAAACGCCTCACCTGCAAACTAGTATTGTGTGGCTTGTGAGCGGTATAGAGCAAAATCGATTACATGTACGTGTTTGTGAGAGTCTCAGCTTTCCATAGCTGGGTCATAGTAGTTCCTAGCTCCAACCATTCAGTCTCTACAGATATTTTTGTTAGAAGGGTTTAAGCCCAACATTCCAAATTTAGGGTTAGTACCAATGCTCCACGTTTTTTCAAAGTTCCAACCCACCTGCTCCTCGTTAGTATAGTGGTGAGTATCCCCGCCTGTCACGCGGGAGACCGGGGTTCAATTCCCCGACGGGGAGAAAGTACTGCTCTTTTTTTAGGGTGAACAATGTTGTTGAGCCCACAAAGTGGAACATATTCTTGGAAAAAAAGCTTTATGATACAATTTCCTGCCTTTGAGGTTAACTCAGCCTTCCAAGGCATTGGTTGTTCAGTGGTAGAATTCTCGCCTGCCACGCGGGAGGCCCGGGTTCGATTCCCGGCCAATGCAGGAAGTTTTGAACATGTCATTTCGACAAGTATGCAAACCCCTGAGGAGGAAATCTGTGTTAGATTGCCAGGCAAACAGAAATCTCTGGTCTTGGTCGAATTCTCAACTGACTCTTGAAAAATAAGACTTTGAACATTTACTCATTCTCAGTAGACTTTGGTGAATCCATTGCAGATTTCCAGTGTGTGAGGTGATTAACTTTTTGCAAGGCTTTAGTTGTTAAATGGGAAAGAGTAACCAACTTGTCAGTGACAACTGTCTTGAGTTTGGCATTTGTGACAATGTCCTGGGATTACCCACAAACGCCTCACCTGCAAACTAGTATTGTGTGGCTTGTGAGCGGTATAGAGCAAAATCGATTACATGTACGTGTTTGTGAGAGTCTCAGCTTTCCATAGCTGGGTCATAGTAGTTCCTAGCTCCAACCATTCAGTCTCTACAGATATTTTTGTTAGAAGGGTTTAAGCCCAACATTCCAAATTTAGGGTTAGTACCAATGCTCCACGTTTTTTCAAAGTTACCAACCACCTGCTCCTCGTTAGTATAGTGGTGAGTATCCCCGCCTGTCACGCGGGAGACCGGGGTTCAATTCCCCCGACGGGAGAAAGTACTGCTCTTTTTTTAGGGTGAACTAATGTTGTTGAGCCACAAAGTGGAACATATTCTTGGAAAAAAAGCTTTATGATACAATTTCCTGCCTTTGAGGTTAACTCAGCCTTCCAAGGCATTGGTTGTTCAGTGGTAGAATTCTCGCCTGCCACGCGGGAGGCCCGGGTTCGATTCCCGGCCAATGCAGGAAGTTTTGAACATGTCATTTCGACAAGTATGCAAACCCTGAGGAGGAAATCTGTGTTAGATTGCCAGGCAAACAGAAATCTCTGGTCTTGGTCGAATTCTCAACTGACTCTTGAAAAATAAGACTTTGAAACATTTACTCATTCTCAGTAGAACTTTGGTGAATCCATTGCAGATTTCCAGTGTGTGATGTGATTAACTTTTTGCAAGGCTTTAGTTTTGTTAAATGGGAAAGAGTAACCACTTGTCAGTGACAACTGTCTTGAGTTTGGCATTTGTGACAATGTCCTGGGATTACCCACAAACGCCTCACCTGCAAACTAGTATTGTGTGGCTTGTGAGCGGTATAGAGCAAAATCGATTACATGTACGTGTTTGTGAGAGTCTCAGCTTTCCATAGCTGGGTCATAGTAGTTCCTAGCTCCAACCATTCAGTCTCTACAGATATTTTTGTTAGAAGGGTTTAAGCCCAACATTCCAAATTTAGGGTTAGTACCAATGCTCCACGTTTTTTCAAAGTTCCAACCACCTGCTCCTCGTTAGTATAGTGGTGAGTATCCCCGCCTGTCACGCGGGAGACCGGGGTTCAATTCCCCGACGGGGAGAAAGTACTGCTCTTTTTTTAGGGTGAACAATGTTGTTGAGCCCACAAAGTGGAACATATTCTTGGAAAAAAAGCTTTATGATACAATTTCCTGCCTTTGAGGTTAACTCAGCCTTCCAAGGCATTGGTTGTTCAGTGGTAGAATTCTCGCCTGCCACGCAGGGAGGCCCGGGTTCGATTCCCGGCCAATGCAGGAAGTTTTTGAACATGTCATTTCGACAAGTATGCAAACCCCTGAGGAGGAAATCTGTGTTAGATTGCCAGGCAAACAGAAATCTCTGGTCTTGGTCGAATTCTCAACTGACTCTTGAAAAATAAGACTTTGAACATTTACTCATTCTCAGTAGACTTTGGTGAATCCATTGCAGATTTCCAGTGTGTGAGGTGATTAACTTTTTGCAAGGCTTTAGTTGTTAAATGGGAAAGAGTAACCAACTTGTCAGTGACAACTGTCTTGAGTTTGGCATTTGTGACAATTGTCCTGGGATACCCACAAACGCCTCACCTGCAAACTAGTATTGTGTGGCTTGTGAGCGGTATAGAGCAAATCGATTACATGTACGTGTTTGGTGAGAGTCTCAGCTTTCCATAGCATGGGTCATAGTAGTTCCTAGCTCCAACCATTCAGTCTCTACAGATATTTTTGTTAGAAGGGTTTAAGCCCAAAATTCCAAATTTTAGGGTTAGTACCAATGCTCCACGTTTTTTCAAAGTTCCAACCCACCTGCTCCTCGTTAGTATAGTGGTGAGTATCCCCGCCCTGTCACGCCGGAGACCGGGGTTCAATTCCCCGACGGGGAGAAAGTACTGCTCTTTTTTTAGGGTGAAACAATGTTGTTGAGCCCACAAAGTGGAACATATTCTTGGAAAAAAAGCTTTATGATACAATTTCCTGCCTTTGAGGTTAACTCAGCCTTCCAAGGCATTGGTTGTTCAGTGGTAGAATTCTCGCCTGCCACGCGGGAGGCCCGGGTTCGATTCCCGGCCAATGCAGGAAGTTTTGAACATGTCATTTCGACAAGTATGCAAACCCCCTGAGGAGGAAATCTGTGTTAGATTGCCAGGCAAACAGAAATCTCTGGTCTTGGTCGAATTCTCAACTGACTCTTGAAAAAATAGACTTTGAACATTTACTCATTCTCAGTAGACTTTGGTGAATCCATTGCAGATTTCCAGTGGTGTGAGGTGATTAACTTTTTGCAAGGCTTTAGTTGTTAAATGGGAAGAGTAACCAACTTGTCAGTGACAACTGTCTTGAGTTGGCATTTGTGACAATGTCCTGGGATTACCCACAAACGCCTCACCTGCAAACTAGTATTGTGTGGCTTGTGAGCGGTATAGAGCAAAATCGATTACATGTACGTGTTTGTGAGAGTCTCAGCTTTCCATAGCGGGGTCATAGTAGTTCCTAGCTCCAACCATTCAGTCTCTACAGATATTTTTGTTAGAAGGGTTTAAGCCCAAACATTCCAAATTTAGGGTTAGTACCAATGCTCCACGTTTTTTCAAAGTTACCAACCCACTGCTCCTCGTTAGTATAGTGGTGAGTATCCCCGCCTGTCACGCCGGGAGACCGGGGTTCAATTCCCCGACGGGGAGGAAAGTACTGCTCTTTTTTTAGGGTGAACAATGTTGTTGAGCCCACAAAGTGGAACATATTCTTGGAAAAAAAGCTTTATGATACAATTTCCTGCCTTTGAGGTTAACTCAGCCTCCAAGGCATTGGTTGTTCAGTGGTAGAATTCTCGCCTGCCACGCGGGAGGGCCCGGGTTCGATTCCCGGCCAATGCAGGAAGTTTTGAACATGTCATTTCGACAAGTATGCAAACCCCTGAGGAGGAAATCTGTGTTAGATTGCCAGGCAAACAGAAACTCTGGTCTTGGTCGAATTCTCAACGGACTCTTGAAAAATAAGACTTTGAACATTTACTCATTCTCAGTAGACTTTGGTGAATCCATTGCGATTTCCAGTGTGTGAGGTGATTAACTTTTTGCAAGGCTTTAGTTGTTAAATGGGAAAGAGTAACCAACTTGTCAGTGACAACTGTCTTGAGTTGGCATTTGTGACAAGTCTGGGATTACCCACAAACGCCTCACCTGCAAACTAGTATTGTGTGGCTTGTGAGCGGTATAGAGCAAAATCGATTACATGTACGGTTTGTGAGAGTCTCAGCTTCCATAGCTGGGTCATAGTAGTTCCTAGCTCCAACCATTCAGTCCTCTACAGATATTTTTGTTAGAAGGGTTTAAGCCAAAATTCCAAATTTAGGGTTATACCAATGCTCCACGTTTTTTCAAAGTTCCAACCCACTGCTCCTCGTTAGTATAGTGGTGAGTATCCCCCGCCTGTCACGCGGAGACCGGGGTTCAATTCCCCGACGGGGAGAAAGTACTGCCTCTTTTTTAGGGTGACAATGTTGTTGAGCCCACAAAGTGGAACATATTCTTGGAAAAAAAGCTTATATGATACAATTTCCTGCCTTTGAGGTTAACTCAGCCTTCCAAGGCATTGGTTGTTCAGTGGTAGAATTCTCGCCTGCCACGAGGGAGGCCCGGGTTCGATTCCCGGCCAATGCAGGAAGTTTTGAACATGTCATTTCGACAAGTATGCAAACCCCTGAGGAGGAAATCTGTGTTAGATTGCCAGGCCAAACAGAAATCTCTGGTCTTGGTCGAATTCTCAACTGACTCTTGAAAAATAAGACTTTGAACATTTACTCATTCTCAGTAGACTTTGGTGAATCCATTGCAGATTTCCAGTGTCGTGAGGTGATTAACTTTTGCAAGGCTTTAGTTGTTAAATGGGAAAGAGTAACCAACTTGTCAGTGACAACTGTCTTGAGTTTGGCATTTGTGACAATGTCCTCCTGGATTACCCACAACGCCCTCACCTGCAAACTAGTATTGTGTGGCTTGTGAGCGGTATAGAGCAAAATCGATTACATGTACGTGTTTGTGAGAGTCTCAGCTTTCCATAGCTGGGTCATAGTAGTTCCTAGCTCCAACCATTCAGTCTCTACAGATATTTTTGTTAGAAGGGTTTAAGCCCAAAATTCCAAATTTAGGGTTAGTACCAATGCTCCACGTTTTTTCAAAGTTCCAACCCACCTGCTCCTCGTTAGTATAGTGGTGAGTATCCCCGCCTGTCACGCCGGAGACCGGGGTTCAATTCCCCACGGGGAGAAGTACTGCTCTTTTTTTAGGGTGAACAATGTTGTTGAGCCCACAAAGTGGAACATATTCTTGGAAAAAAAGCTTTATGATACAATTCCTGCCTTTGAGGTTAACTCAGCCTTCCAAGGCATTGGTTGTTCAGTGGTAGAATTCTCGCCTGCCACGAGGGAGGCCCGGGTTCGATTCCCGGCCAATGCAGGAAGTTTTGAACATGTCATTTCGACAAGTATGCAAACCCCTGAGGAGGAAATCTGTGTTAGATTGCCAGGCAAACAGAATCTCTGGTCTTGGTCGAATTCTCAACTGACTCTTGAAAAATAAGACTTTGAACATTTTACTCATTCTCAGTAGACTTTGGTGAATCCATTGCAGATTTCCAGTGTGTGAGGTGATTAACTTTTTGCAAGGCTTTAGTTGTTAAATGGGAAAGAGTAACCAACTGTCAGTGACAACTGTCTGAGTTTTGGCATTTGTGACAATGTCCTGGGATTACCCACAAACGCCCTCACCTGCAAACTAGTATTGTGTGGCTGTGAGCGGTATAGAGCAAAATCGATTACATGTACGTGTTTGTGAGAGTCTCAGCTTTACATAGCTGGGTCATAGTAGTTCCTAGCTCCACCATTCAGTCTCTACAGATATTTTTTGTTAGAAGGGTTTAAGCCCAACATTCCAAATTTAGGGTTAGTACCAATGCTCCACGTTTTTTCAAAGTACCAACCCACCTGCTCCTCGTTAGTATAGTGGTGAGTATCCCCGCCTGTCACGCCGGGAGACCGGGGTTCAATTCCCCCGACGGGGAGAAAGTACTGCTCTTTTTTTAGGGTGAACAATGTTGTTGAGCCCACAAAGTGGAACATATTCTTGGAAAAAAAGCTTTATGATACAATTTCCTGCCTTTGAGGTTTAACTCAGCCTTCCAAGGCATTGGTTGTTCAGGTGGTAGAATTCTCGCCTGCCACGCGGGAGGCCCGGGTTCGATTCCCGGCCAATGCAGGAAGTTTGAACATGTCATTTCGACAAGTATGGCAAACCCTGAGGAGGAAATCTGTGTTAGATTGCCAGGCAAACAGAAATCTCTGGTCTTGGTCGAATTCTCAACTGACTCTTGAAAAATAAGACTTTGAACATTTACTCATTCTCAGTAGACTTTGGTGAATCCATTGCAGATTTCCAGTGTGTGAGGTGATTAACTTTTTGCAAGGCTTTAGTTGTTAAATGGGAAAGAGTAACCAACTTGTCAGTGACAACTGTCTTGAGTTGGCATTTGTGACAATGTCCTGGATTACCACAAACGCCTCACCTGCAAACTAGTATTGTGTGGCTTGTGAGCGGTATAGAGCAAAATCGATTACATGTACGTGTTTGTGAGAGTCTCAGCTTTCCATAGCTGGGTCATAGTAGTTCCTAGCTCTCAACCATTCAGTCTCTACAGATATTTTGTTAGAAGGGTTTAAGCCCAAAATTCCCAAATTTTAGGGTTAGTACCAATGCTCCACGTTTTTTCAAAGTTCCAACCCACCTGCTCCTCGTTAGTTATAGTGGTGAGTATCCCCGCCTGTCACGCGGAGACCGGGGTTCAATTCCCCGACGGGGAGAAAGTACTTCTCTTTTTTTTAGGGTGAACAATGTTGTTGCGCCCACAACGTGGAACATATTCTTGGAAAAAAAGCTTTATGATACAATTTCCTGCCTTTGAGGTTAACTCAGCCTTCAAGGCATTGGTTGTTCAGTGGTAGAAATTCTCGCCTAGCACGCGGGAGGCCCGGGTTCGATTCCCGGCCAATGCAGGAAGTTTTGAACATGTCATTTCGACAAGTATGCAAACCCCTGAGGAGGAAATCTGTGTTAGATTGCCAGGCAAACAGAAATCTCTGGTCTTGGTCGAATTCTCAACTGACTCTGAAAATAAGACTTTGAACATTTACTCATTCTCAGTAGACTTTGGTGAATCCATTGCAGATTTCAGTGTGTGAGGTGATTAACTTTTTGCAAGGCTTTAGTTGTTAAATGGGAAAGAGTAACCAACTTGTCAGTGACAACTGTCTTGAGTTTGGCATTTGTGACAATGTCCTGGGATTACCCACAAACGGCCTCACCTGCAAAACTAGTATTGTGTGGCTTGTGAGCGGTATAGAGCAAAATCGATTACATGTACGTGTTTGTGAGAGTCTCAGCTTTCCATAGCTGGGTCATAGTAGTTCCTAGCTCCAACCATTCAGTCTCTACAGATATTTTTGTTAGAAGGGTTTAAGCCCAAAATTCCAAATTTAGGGTTAGTACCAATGCTCCACGTTTTTTCAAAGTTCCAACCCACCTGCTCCTCGTTAGTATAGTGGTGAGTATCCCCCGCCTGTCACGCCGGGAGACCGTGGGTTCAATTCCCCCGACGGGGAGAAAGTACTGCTCTTTTTTTTAGGGTGAACAATGTTGTTGAGCCCACAAAGTGGAACATATTCTTGGAAAAAAAGCTTTATGATACAATTTCCTGCCTTTGAGGTTAACTCAGCCTTCCAAGGCATTGGTGTTACAGTGGTAGAATTCTCGCCTGCCACGCGGGAGGCCCGGGTTCGATTCCCGGCCAATGCAGGAAGTTTTGAACATGTCATTTCGACAAGTATGCAAACCCCTGAGGAGGAAATCTGTGTTAGATTGCCAGGCAAACAGAAATCTCTGGTCTTGGTCGAATTCTCAACTGACTCTTGAAAAATAAGACTTTGAACATTTACTCATTCTCAGTAGACTTTGGTGAATCCATTGCAGATTTCCAGGTGTGTGAGGTGATTAACTTTTTGCAAGGCTTTAGTTGTTAAATGGGAAAGAGTAACCAACTTGTCCGTGACAACTGTCCTTGAGTTTGGCATTTGTGACAATGTCCTGGGATTACCCACAAACGCCTCACCTGCAAACTAGTATTGTGTGGCTTGTGAGCGGTATAGAGCAAAATCGATTTACATGTACGTGTTTGTGAGAGTCTCAGCTTTCCATAGCTGGGTCATAGTAGTTCCTAGCTCCAACCATTCAGTCTCTACAGATATTTTTGTTAGAAGGGTTTAAGCCCAAAATTCCAAATTTAGGGTTAGTACCAATGCTCCACGTTTTTTTCAAAGTTCCAACCCACCTGCTCCTCGTTAGTATAGTGGTGATGTATCCCCGCCTGTCACGCCGGAGGACCGGGGTTCAATTCCCCGACGGGGGAGAAAGTACTGCTCCTTTTTTTAGGGTGAACAATGTTGTTGAGCCCACAAAGTGGAACATATTCTTGGAAAAAAAGCTTTATGATACAATTTCCTGCCTTTGAGGTTTAACTCAGCCTTCCAAGGCATTGGTTGTTCAGTGGTAGAATTCTCGCCTGCCACGCGGGAGGCCCGGTGTTCGATTCCCGGCCAATGCAGGAAGTTTTGAACATGTCATTTCGACAAGTATGCAAACCCCTGAGGAGGAAATCTGTGTTAGATTGCCAGGCAAACAGAAATCTCTGGGTCTTGGTCGAATTCTCAACTGACTCTTGAAAAATAAGACTTTGAACATTTACTCATTCTCAGTAGACTTTGGTGAATCCATTGCAGATTTCCAGTGTGTGAGGTGATTAACTTTTTGCAAGGCTTTAGTTGTTAAATGGGAAAGAGTAACCAACTTGTCAGTGACAACTGTCTTGAGTTTGGCATTTGTGACAATGTCCTGGGATTACCCACAAACGCCTCACCTGCAAACTAGTATTGTGTGGCTTTGTGAGCGGTATAGAGCAAAATCGATTACATGTACGTTGTTTGTGAGAGTCCTCAGCTTTCCATAGCGGGGTCATAGTAGTTCCTAGCTCCAACCATTCAGTCTCTACAGATATTTTTGTTAGAAGGGTTTAAGCCCAAAATTCCAAATTTAGGGTTAGTACCAATGCTCCACGTTTTTTCAAAGTTTCCAACCCACCTGCTCCTCGTTAGTATAGTGGTGAGTATCCCCGCCTGTCACGCCGGAGACCGGGGTTCAATTCCCCGACGGGGAGAAAGTACTGCTCTTTTTTTAGGGTGAACAATGTTGTTGAGCCCACAAAGTGGAACATATTCTTGGAAAAAAAGCTTTATGATACAATTTCCTGCCTTTGAGGTTAACTCAGCCTTCCAAGGCATTGGTTGGTTCAGTGGTAGAATTCTCGCCTGCCACGCGGGAGGCCCGGGTTCGATTCCCGGCCAATGCAGGAAGTTTTGAAACATGTCCATTTCGACAAGTATGCAAACCCCTGAGGAGGAAATCTGTGTTAGATTGCCAGGCAAACAGAAATCTCTGGTCTTGGTCGAATTCTCAACTGACTCTTGAAAAATAAGACTTTGAACATTTACTCATTCTCAGTAGACTTTGGTTGAATCCATTGCAGATTTCCAGTGTGTGAGGTGATTAACTTTTTGCAAGGCTTTAGTTGTTAAATGGAAAGAGTAACCAACTTGTCAGTGACAACTGTCTTGAGTTTGGCATTGTGACAATGTCCTGGGATTACCCACAAACGCCTCACCTGCAAACTAGTATTGTGTGGCTTGTGAGCGGTATAGAGCAAATCGATTACATGTACGTGTTTGTGAGAGTCTCAGCTTTCCATAGCTGGGTCATAGTAGTTCCTAGCTCCAACCATTCAGTCTCTACAGATATTTTTGTTAGAAGGGTTTAAGCCCAAAATTCCAAATTTAGGGTTAGTACCAATGCTCCACGTTTTTTCAAAGTTCCAACCCACCTGCTCCTCGTTAGTATAGTGGTGAGTATCCCCGCCTGTCACGCGGGAGACCGGGGTTCAATTCCCCGACGGGGAGAAAGTACTGCTCTTTTTTTAGGGTGAACAATGTTGTTGAGCCCACAAAGTGGAACATATTCTTGGAAAAAAAGCTTTATGATACAATTTCCTGCCTTTGAGGTTAACTCAGCCTTCCAAGGCATTGGTTGTTCAGTGGTAGAATTCTCGCCTGCCACGCGGGAGGCCCGGGTTCGATTCCCGGCCAATGCAGGAAGTTTTGAACATGTCATTTCGACAAGTATGCAAACCCCTGAGGAGGAAATCTGTGTTAGATTGCCAGGCAAACAGAAATCTCTGGTCTTGGTCGAATTCTCAACTGACTCTTGAAAAATAAGACTTTGAACATTTACTCATTCTCAGTAGACTTTGGTGAATCCATTGCAGATTTCCAGTGTGTGAGGTGATTAACTTTTTGCAAGGCTTTAGTTGTTAAATGGGAAAGAGTAACCAACTTGTCAGTGACAACTGTCTTGAGTTTGGCATTTGTGACAATGTCCTGGGATTACCCACAAACGCCTCACCTGCAAACTAGTATTGTGTGGCTTGTGAGCGGTATAGAGCAAAATCGATTACATGTACGTGTTTGTGAGAGTCTCAGCTTTCCATAGCTGGGTCATAGTAGTTCCTAGCTCCAACCATTCAGTCTCTACAGATATTTTTGTTAGAAGGGTTTAAGCCCAACATTCCAAATTTAGGGTTAGTACCAATGCTCCACGTTTTTTCAAAGTTCCAACCCACCTGCTCCTCGTTAGTATAGTGGTGAGTATCCCCGCCTGTCACGCGGGAGACCGGGGTTCAATTCCCCGACGGGGAGAAAGTACTGCTCTTTTTTTAGGGTGAACAATGTTGTTGAGCCCACAAAGTGGAACATATTCTTGGAAAAAAAGCTTTATGATACAATTTCCTGCCTTTGAGGTTAACTCAGCCTTCCAAGGCATTGGTTGTTCAGTGGTAGAATTCTCGCCTGCCACGCGGGAGGCCCGGGTTCGATTCCCGGCCAATGCAGGAAGTTTTGAACATGTCATTTCGACAAGTATGCAAACCCCTGAGGAGGAAATCTGTGTTAGATTGCCAGGCAAACAGAAATCTCTGGTCTTGGTCGAATTCTCAACTGACTCTTGAAAAATAAGACTTTGAACATTTACTCATTCTCAGTAGACTTTGGTGAATCCATTGCAGATTTCCAGTGTGTGAGGTGATTAACTTTTTGCAAGGCTTTAGTTGTTAAATGGGAAAGAGTAACCAACTTGTCAGTGACAACTGTCTTGAGTTTGGCATTTGTGACAATGTCCTGGGATTACCCACAAACGCCTCACCTGCAAACTAGTATTGTGTGGCTTGTGAGCGGTATAGAGCAAAATCGATTACATGTACGTGTTTGTGAGAGTCTCAGCTTTCCATAGCTGGGTCATAGTAGTTCCTAGCTCCAACCATTCAGTCTCTACAGATATTTTTGTTAGAAGGGTTTAAGCCCAACATTCCAAATTTAGGGTTAGTACCAATGCTCCACGTTTTTTCAAAGTTCCAACCCACCTGCTCCTCGTTAGTATAGTGGTGAGTATCCCCGCCTGTCACGCGGGAGACCGGGGTTCAATTCCCCGACGGGGAGAAAGTACTGCTCTTTTTTTAGGGTGAACAATGTTGTTGAGCCCACAAAGTGGAACATATTCTTGGAAAAAAAGCTTTATGATACAATTTCCTGCCTTTGAGGTTAACTCAGCCTTCCAAGGCATTGGTTGTTCAGTGGTAGAATTCTCGCCTGCCACGCGGGAGGCCCGGGTTCGATTCCCGGCCAATGCAGGAAGTTTTGAACATGTCATTTCGACAAGTATGCAAACCCCTGAGGAGGAAATCTGTGTTAGATTGCCAGGCAAACAGAAATCTCTGGTCTTGGTCGAATTCTCAACTGACTCTTGAAAAATAAGACTTTGAACATTTACTCATTCTCAGTAGACTTTGGTGAATCCATTGCAGATTTCCAGTGTGTGAGGTGATTAACTTTTTGCAAGGCTTTAGTTGTTAAATGGGAAAGAGTAACCAACTTGTCAGTGACAACTGTCTTGAGTTTGGCATTTGTGACAATGTCCTGGGATTACCCACAAACGCCTCACCTGCAAACTAGTATTGTGTGGCTTGTGAGCGGTATAGAGCAAAATCGATTACATGTACGTGTTTGTGAGAGTCTCAGCTTTCCATAGCTGGGTCATAGTAGTTCCTAGCTCCAACCATTCAGTCTCTACAGATATTTTTGTTAGAAGGGTTTAAGCCCAACATTCCAAATTTAGGGTTAGTACCAATGCTCCACGTTTTTTCAAAGTTCCAACCCACCTGCTCCTCGTTAGTATAGTGGTGAGTATCCCCGCCTGTCACGCGGGAGACCGGGGTTCAATTCCCCGACGGGGAGAAAGTACTGCTCTTTTTTTAGGGTGAACAATGTTGTTGAGCCCACAAAGTGGAACATATTCTTGGAAAAAAAGCTTTATGATACAATTTCCTGCCTTTGAGGTGTAACTCAGCCTTCCAAGGCATGGGTTGTCAGTGGTAGAATTCTCGCCTGCCACGCGGGAGGCCGGGTTCGATTCCCGGCCAATGCAGGAAGTTTTGAAACATGTCATTTCGACAAGTATGCAAACCCCTGAGGAGGAAATCTGTGTTAGATTGCCAGGCAAACAGAAATCTCTGGTCTTGGTTCGAATTTCTCAACTGACTCTTGAAAAATAAGACTTTTGAACATTTACTCATTCTCAGTAGACTTTGGTGAATCCATTGCAGATTTCCAGTGTGTGAGGTGATTAACTTTTTGCAAGGCTTTAGTTGTTAAATGGGAAAGAGTAACCAACTTGTCAGTGACAACTGTCTTGAGTTTGGCATTTGTGACAATGTCCTGGGATTACCCACAACGCCTCACCTGCAAACTAGTATTGTGTGGCTTGTGAGCGGTATAGAGCAAAATCGATTACATGTACGTGTTTGTGAGAGTCTCAGCTTTCCATAGCTGGGTCATAGTAGTTCCTAGCTCCAACCATTCAGTCTCTACAGATATTTTTGTTAGAAGGGTTTTAAGCCCAAAATTCCAAATTTAGGGTTAGTACCATGCTCCACGTTTTTTCAAAGTTCCAACCCACCTGCTCCTCGTTAGTATAGTGGTGAGTCATCCCGCCTGTCACGCCGGAGACCGGGGTTCAATTCCACGACGGGGAGAAAGTACTGCTCTTTTTTTTAGGTGTGAACAATGTTGTTGAGCCCACAAAGTGGAACATATTCTTGGAAAAAAAGCTTTATGATACAATTTCCTGCCTTTGAGGTTAACTCAGCCTTCCAAGGCATTGGTTGTTCAGTGGTAGAATTCTCGCCTGCCACGCGGAGGCCCGGGTTCGATTCCCGGCCAATGCAGGAAGTTTGAACATGTCATTTCGACAAGTATGCAAACCCCTGAGGAGGAAATCTGTGTTAGATTGCAGGCAAACAGAAATCTCTGGTCTTGGTCGGAATTCTCAACTGACTCTTGAAAAATAAGACTTTGAACATTTACTCATTCTCAGTAGACTTTGGTGAATCCATTGCAGATTTCCAGTGTGTGAGGTGATTAACTTTTTTGCAAGGCTTTAGTTGTTAAATGGGAAAGAGTAACCAACTTGTCAGTGACAACTGTCTTGAGTTTGGCATTTGTGACAATGTCCTGGGATTACCACAAACGCCTCACCTGCAAACTAGTATTGTGTGGCTTTGTGAGCGGTATAGAGCAAAATCGATTACATGTACGTGTTTGTGAGAGTCTCAGCTTTCCATAGCTGGGTCATAGTAGTTCCTAGCTCCAACCATTCAGTCTCTACAGATATTTTTGTTAGAAGGGTTTAAGCCCAAAATTCCAAATTTAGGGTTAGTACCAATGCTCCACGTTTTTTCAAAGTTCCAACCCACCTGCTCCTCGTTAGTATAGTGGTGAGTATCCCCGCCTGTCACGCGGAGACCGGGGTTCAATTCCCCGACGGGGAGAAAGTACTGCTCTTTTTTTAGGGTGAACAATGTTGTTGAGCCCACAAAGTGGAACATATTCTTGGAAAAAAAGCTTTATGATACAATTTCCTGCCTTTGAGGTTAACTCAGCCCTTCCAAGGCATTGGTTGTTCAGTGGTAGAATTCTCGCCTGCCACGAGGGAGGCCCGGGTTCGATTCCCGGCCAATGCAGGAAGTTTTGAACATGTCATTTCGACAAGTATGCAAACCCCTGAGGAGGAAATCTGTGTTAGATTGCCAGGCAAACAGAAATCTCTGGTCTTGGTCGAATTCTCAACTGACTCTTGAAAATAAGACTTTGAACATTTACCTCATTCTCAGTAGACTTTGGTGAATCCATTGCAGATTTCCAGTGTGTGAGGTGATTAACTTTTTGCAAGGCTTTAGTTGTTAAATGGGAAAGAGTAACCAACTTGTCAGTGACAACTGTCTTGAGTTTGGCATTTGTGACAATGTCCTGGGATTACCCACAAACGCCTCACCTGCAAACTAGTATTGTGTGGCTTGTGAGCGGTATAGAGCAAAATCGATTACATGTACGTGTTTGTGAGAGTCTCAGCTTTCCATAGCTGGGTCATAGTAGTTCCTAGCTCCAACCATTCAGTCTCTACAGATATTTTTGTTAGAAGGGTTTAAGCCCAACATTCCCAAATTTAGGGTTAGTACCAATGCTCCACGTTTTTTCAAAGTTCCAACCCACCTGCTCCTCGTTAGTATAGTGGTGAGTATCCCCGCCTGTCACGCGGGAAGACCGGGGTTCAATTCCCCCGACGGGGAGAAAGTACTGCTCTTTTTTTTTAGGGTGAACAATGTTGTTGAGCCCACAAAGTGGAACATATTCTTGGAAAAAAAGCTTTATGATACAATTTCCTGGCCTTTGAGGTTAACTCAGCCTTCCAAGGCATTGGTTGTTCAGTGGTTAGAATTCTCGCCTGCCACGCGGGAGGCCCGGGTTCGATTCCCGGCCAATGCAGGAAGTTTTGAACATGTCATTTCGACAAGTATGCAAACCCCTGAGGAGGAAATCTGTGTTAGATTGCCAGGCAAACAGAAATCTCTGGTCTTGGTCGAATTCTCAACTGACTCTTGAAAAATAAGACTTTGAACATTTACTCATTCTCAGTAGACTTTGGTGAATCCATTGCAGATTTCCAGTGTGTGAGGTGATTAACTTTTTGCAAGGCTTTAGTTGTTAAATGGGAAAGAGTAACCAACTTGTCAGTGACAACTGTCTTGAGTTTGGCATTTGTGGACAATGTCCTGGATTACCCCACAAACGCCTCACCTGCAAACTAGTATTGTGTGGCTTGTGAGCGGTATAGAGCAAAATCGATTACATGTACGTGTTTGTGAGAGTCTCAGCTTTCCATAGCTGGGTCATAGTAGTTCCTAGCTCCAACCATTCAGTCTCTTACAGATATTTTTGTTAGAAGGGTTTAAGCCCAAAATTCCAAATTTAGGGTTCGTACCAATGCTCCACGTTTTTTCAAAGTTCCAACCCACCTGCTCCTCGTTAGTATAGTGGTGAGTATCCCCGCCTGTCACGCCGGAGACCGGGGTTCAATTCCCCGAGGGGAGAAAGTACTGCTCTTTTTTTAGGGTGAACAATGTTGTTGAGCCCACAAAGTGGAACATATTCTTGGAAAAAAAGCTTTATGATACAATTTCCTGCCTTTGAGGTTAACTCAGCCTTCCAAGGCATTGGTTGTTCAGTGGTAGAATTCTCGCCTGCCACGCGGGAGGCCCGGGTTCGATGCCCGGCCAATGCAGGAAGTTTTGAACATGTCATTTCGACAAGTATTGCAAACCCTGAGGAGGAAATCTGTGTTAGATTGCCAGGCAAACAGAAATCTCTGGTCTTGGTCGAATTCTCAACTGACTCTTTGAAAAATAAGGACTTTGAACATTTACCATTCTCAGTAGACTTTGGTGAATCCATTGCAGATTTCCAGTGTGTGAGGTGATTAACTTTTTGCAAGGCTTTAGTTGTTAAATGGGAAAGAGTAACCAACTTGTCATGACAACTGTCTTGAGTTTGGCATTGTGACAATGTCCTGGGATTACCACAAACGCCTCACCTGCAACTAGTATTGTGTGGCTTGTGAGCGGTATAGAGCAAAATCGATTACATGTACGTGTTTGTGAGAGGTCTCAGCTTTCCATAGCTGGGGTCATAGTAGTTCCTAGCTCCAACCATTCAGTCTCTACAGATATTTTTGTTAGAAGGGTTTAGCCCAAATTCCAAATTTAAGGGTTAGTACCAATGCTCCACGTTTTTCAAAGTTCCAACCCACCTGCTCCTCGTTAGTATAGTGGTGAGTATCCCCGACTGTCACGCGGAGACCGGGGTTCAATCCCGACGGGGAGAAAGTACTTGCTCTTTTTTTAGGGTGAACAATGTTGTTGAGCCCACAAAGTGGAACATATTCTTGGAAAAAAAAGCTTTATGATACATTTCCTGCCTTTGAGGTTAACTCAGCCTTCCAAGGCATTGGTTGTTCAGTGGTAGACATTCCTCTCTTCCGCTCCCTGGCCACGCGGGAGGCCCGGGTTCGATTCCCGGCCAATGCCAGGAGTTTTGAACATGTCATTTCGACAAGTATGCAAACCCCTGAGGAGGAAATCTGTGTTAGATTGCCAGGCAAACAGAAATCTCTGGTCTTGGTCGAATTCTCAACTGACTCTTGAAAAATAAGACTTTGAACATTTACTCATTCTCAGTAGACTTTGGTGAATCCATTGCAGATTTCCAGTGTGTGAGGTGATTAACTTTTTGCAAGGCTTTAGTTGTTAAATGGGAAAGAGTAACCAACTTGTCAGTGACAACTGTCTTGAGTTGGCATTTGTGACAATGTCCTGGGATTACCCACAAACGCCTCACCTGCAAACTAGTATTGTGTGGCTTGTGAGCGGTTATAGAGCAAAATCGATTACATGTACGTGTTTGTGAGAGTCTCAGCTTTCCATAGCTGGGTCATAGTAGTTCCTAGCTCCAACCATTTCAGTCTCTACAGATATTTTTGTTAGAAGGGTTTAAGCCCAACATTCCCAAATTTAGGGTTAGTACCAATGCTCCACGTTTTTTCAAAGTTCCAACCCACCTGCTCCTCGTTAGTATAGTGGTGAGTATCCCCGCCTGTCACGCGGGAGAGACCGGGGTTCAATTCCCCCGACGGGGAGAAAGTACTGCTCTTTTTTTTAGGGTGGAACAATGTTGTTGAGCCCACAAAGGGACATATTTCTTGGAAAAAAGCTTTATGATACAATTTCCTGCCTTTGAGGTATAACTCAGCCTTCCAAGGCATTGGTTGTTCAAGTGGTAGAATTCTCGCCTGCCACGCGGGAGGCCCGGGTTCGATTCCCGGCCCAATGCAGGAAGTTTTGAACATGTCAATTCGACAAGTATGCAAACCCCTGAGGAGGAAATCTGTGTTAGATTGCCAGGCAAACAGAAATCTCTGGTCTGGTCGAATTCTCAACTGACTCTTGAAAAATAAGACTTTGAACATTTACTCATTCTCAGTAGACTTTGGTGAATTCCATTGCAGATTTCCAGTGTGTGAGGTGATTAACTTTTTGCAAGGCTTTAGTTGTTAAATGGGAAAGAGTAACCAACTTGTCAGTGACAACTGTCTTGAGTTTGGCATTTTGTGACAATGTCCTGGGATTACCCCACAAACGCCTCACCTGCAACTAGTATTGTGTGGCTTGTGAGCGGTATAGAGCAAAATCGATTACATGTACGTGTTTGTGAGAGTCTCAGCTTTCCATAGCTGGGTCATAGTAGTTCCTAGCTCCAACCATTCAGTCTCTACAGATATTTTTGTTAGAAGGGTTTAAGCCCAAAATTCCAAATTTAGGGTTAGTACCAATGCTCCACGTTTTTCAAAGTTCCAACCCACCTGCTCCTCGTTAGTATAGTGGTGAGTATCCCCGCCTGTCACGCGGAGACCGGGGTTCAATTCCCCGACGGGGAGAAAGTACTGCTCTTTTTTTAGGGTGAACAATGTTGCTGAGCCCACAAAGTGGAACATATTCTTGGAAAAAAGCTTTATGATACAATTTCCTGCCTTTGAGGTAACTCAGCCTTCCAAGGCATTGGTTGTTCAGTGGTAGAATTCTCGCCTGCCACGCGGAGGCCCGGGTTCGATTCCCGGCCAATGCAGGAAGTTTTGAACATGTCATTTCGACAAGTATGCAAACCCCTGAGGAGGAAATCTGTGTTAGATTGCCAGGCAAACAGAAATCTCTGGTCTTGGTCGAATTCTCAACTGACTCTTGAAAAATAAGACTTTGAACATTTACTCATTCTCAGTAGACTTTGGTGAATCCATTGCAGATTTCCAGTGTGTGAGGTGATTAACTTTTTGCAAGGCTTTAGTTGTTAAATGGGAAAGAGTAACCAACTTGTCAGTGACAACTGTCTTGAGTTTGGCATTTGTGACAATGTCCTGGGATTACCCACAAACGCCTCACCTGCAAACTAGTATTGTGTGGCTTGTGAGCGGTATAGAGCAAAATCGATTACATGTACGTGTTTGTGAGAGTCTCAGCTTTCCATAGCGGGGTCATAGTAGTTCCTAGCTCCAACCATTCAGTCTCTACAGATATTTTTGTTAGAAGGGTTTAAGCCCAACATTCCAAATTTAGGGTTAGTACCAATGCTCCACGTTTTTTCAAGTTCCAACCCACCTGCTCCTCGTTAGTATAGTGGTGAGTATCCCCGCCTGTCACGCGGGAGACCGGGGTTCAATTCCCCGACGGGGAGAAAGTACTGCTCTTTTTTTTAGGGTGAACATATGTTGCTGAGCCCACAAAGTGGAACATATTCTTGGAAAAAAAGCTTTATGATACAATTCCTGCCTTTGAGGTTAACTCAGCCTTCCAAGGCATTGGTTGTTCAGTGGTAGAATTCTCGCCTGCCACGCGGGAGGCCCGGGTTCGATTCCCGGCCAATGCAGGAAGTTTTGAACATGTCATTTCGACAAGTATGCAAACCCTGAGGAGGAAATCTGTGTTAGATTGCCAGGCAAACAGAAATCTCTGGTCTTGGTCGAATTCTCAACTGACTCTTGAAAAATAAGACTTTGAACATTTACTCATTCTCAGTAGACTTTGGTGAATCCATTGCAGATTTCCAGTGTGTGAGGTGATTAACTTTTTGCAAGGCTTTAGTTGTTAAATGGGAAAGAGTAACCAACTTGTCAGTGACAACTGTCTTGAGTTTGGCATTTGTGACAATGTCCTGGGATTACCCACAAACGCCTCACCTGCAAACTAGTATTGTGTGGCTTGTGAGCGGTTATAGAGCAAAATCGATTACATGTACGTGTTTGTGAGAGTCTCAGCTTTCCATAGCTGGGTCATAGTAGTTCCTAGCTCCAACCATTCAGTCTCTACAGATATTTTTGTTAGAAGGGTTAAGCCCAACATTCCAAATTTAGGGTTAGTACCAATGCTCCACGTTTTTTCAAAGTTCCAACCCACCTGCTCCTCGTTAGTATAGTGGTGAGTATCCCCGCCTGTCACGCGGGAGACCGGGGTTCAATTCCCCGACGGGGAGAAAGTACTGCTCTTTTTTTAGGGTGAAACAATGTTGCTGAGCCCACAAAGTGGAACATATTCTTGGAAAAAAAGCTTTATGATACAATTTCCTGCCTTTGAGGTTAACTCAGCCTTCCAAGGCATTGGTTGTTCAGTGGTAGAATTCTCGCCTGCCACGCGGGAGGCCCGGGTTCGATTCCCGGCCAATGCAGGAAGTTTTGAACATGTCATTTCGACAAGTATGCAAACCCCTGAGGAGGAAATCTGTGTTAGATTGCCAGGCAAACAGAAATCTCTGGTCTTGGTCGAATTCTCAACTGACTCTTGAAAAATAAGACTTTGAACATTTACTCATTCTCAGTAGACTTTGGTGAATCCATTGCAGATTTCCAGTGTGTGAGGTGATTAACTTTTTGCAAGGCTTTAGTTTGTTAAATGGGAAAGAGTAACCAACTTGTCAGTGACAACTGTCTTGAGTTTGGCATTTGTGACAATGTCCTGGGATTACCACAAACGCCTCACCTGCAAACTAGTATTGTGTGGCTTGTGAGCGGTATAGAGCAAAATCGATTACATGTACGTGTTTGTGAGAGTCTCAGCTTTCCATAGCTGGGTCATAGTAGTTCCTAGCTCAACCATTCAGTCTCTACAGATATTTTTGTTAGAAGGGTTTAAGCCCAACATTCCAAATTTAGGGTTAGTACCAATGCTCCACGTTTTTTCAAAGTTCCAACCCACCTGCTCCTCGTTAGTATAGTGGTGAGTATCCCCGCCTGTCACTGCGGGGGAGACCGGGTTCAATTCCCCCGACGGGGAGAAAGTACCTGCTCTTTTTTTAGGTGAACAATGTTGCTGAGCCCACAAAGTGGAACATATTCTTGGAAAAAAAGCTTTATGATACAATTTCCTGCCTTTGAGGTTAACTCAGCCTTCCAAGGCATTGGTTGTTCAGTGGTAGAATTCTCGCCTGCCACGCGGGAGGCCCGGGTTCGATTCCCGGCCAATGCAGGAAGTTTTGAACATGTCATTTCGACAAAGTATGCAAACCCCTGAGGAGGAAATCTGTGTTAGATTGCCAGGCAACAGAAATCTCTGGTCTTGGTCGAATTCTCAACTGACTCTTGAAAAATAAGACTTTGAACATTTACTCATTCTCAGTAGACTTTGGTGAATCCATTGCAGATTTCCAGTGTGTGAGGTGATTAACTTTTTGCAAGGCTTTAGTTGTTAATGGGAAAGAGTAACCAACTTGTCAGTGACAACTGTCTTGAGTTTGGCATTTGTGACAATGTCCTGGATTACCCACAAACGCCTCACCTGCAAACTAGTATTGTGTGGCTTGTGAGCGGTATAGAGCAAAAATCGATTACATTGTACGTGTTTGTGAGAGTCTCAGCTTTCCATAGCGGGGTCATAGTAGTCCTAGCTCCAACCATTCAGTCTCTACAGATATTTTTGTTAGAAGGGTTTAAGCCCAACATTCCAAATTTAGGGTTAGTACCAATGCTCCACGTTTTTTCAAAGTTCCAACCCACCTGCTCCTCGTTAGTATAGTGGTGAGTATCCCCGCCTGTCACGCGGGAGACCGGGGTTCAATTCCCCCGACGGGGAGAAAGTACTGCTCTTTTTTAGGGTGAACAATGTTGTTGAGCCCACCAAAGTGGAACATATTCTTGGAAAAAAAGCTTTATTAGATACAATTTCCTGCCTTTGAGGTTAACTCAGCCTTCCAAGGCATTGGTTGTTCAGTGGTAGAATTCTCGCCTGCCACGCGGGAGGCCGGGTTCGATTCCCGGCCAATGCAGGAAGTTTTGAACATGTCATTTCGACAAGTATGCAAACCCCTGAGGAGGAAATCTGTGTTAGATTGCCAGGCAAACAGAAATCTCTGGTCTTGGTCGAATTCTCAACTGACTCTTGAAAATAAGACTTTGAACATTTACTCATTCTCAGTAGACTTTGTGGTGAATCCATTGCAGATTTCCAGTGTGTGAGGTGATTAACTTTTTGCAAGGCTTTAGTTGTTAAATGGGAAAGAGTAACCAACTTGTCAGTGACAACTGTCTTGAGTTTGGCATTTGTGACAATGTCCTGGGATTACCCACAAACGCCTCACCTGCAAACTAGTATTGTGTGGCTTGTGAGCGGTATAGAGCAAAATCGATTACATGTACGTGTTTGTGAGAGTCTCAGCTTTCCATAGCTGGGTCATAGTAGTTCCTAGCTCCAACCATTCAGTCTCTACAGATATTCCTAGCTCCAACCATTCAGTCTCTACAGATATTTTTGTTAGAAGGGTTTAAGCCCAACATTCCAAATTTAGGGTTAGTACCAATGCTCCACGTTTTTTCAAAGTTCCAACCCACCTGCTCCTCGTTAGTATAGTGGTGAGTATCCCCGCCTGTCACGCGGGAGACCGGGGTTCAATTCCCCGACGGGGAGAAAGTACTGCTCTTTTTTTAGGGTGAACAATGTTGTTGAGCCCACAAAGTGGAACATATTCTTGGAAAAAAAAGCTTTATGATACAATTTCCTGCCTTTGAGGTTAACTCAGCCTTCCAAGGCATTGGTTGTTCAGTGGTAGAATTCTCGCCTGCCACGCGGGAGGCCCGGGTTCGATTCCCGGCCAATGCAGGAAGTTTTGAACATGTCATTTCGACAAGTATGCAAACCCCTGAGGAGGAAATCTGTTGTTAGATTGCCAGGCAAACAGAAATCTCTGGTCTTGGTCGAATTCTCAACTGACTCTTGAAAATAAGACTTTGAACATTTACTCATTCTCAGTAGACTTTGGTGAATCCATTTGCAGATTTCCCAGTGTGTGAGGTGATTAACTTTTGCAAGGCTTTAGTTGTTAAATGGGAAAGAGTAACCAACTTGTCAGTGACAACTGTCTTGAGTTTGGCATTTGTGACAATGTCCTGGGATTACCCACAAACGCCTCACCTGCAAACTAGTATTGTGTGGCTTGTGAGCGGTATAGAGCAAAATCGATTACATGTACGTGTTTGTGAGAGTCTCAGCTTTCAATAGCTGGGTCATAGTAGTTCCTAGCTCCAACCATTCAGTCTCTACAGATATTTTTGTTAGAAGGGTTTAAGCCAACATTCCAAATTTAGGGTTAGTACCAATGCTCACGTTTTTTTCAAAGTTCCAACCCACCTGCTCCTCGTTTAGTATAGTGGTGAGTATCCCCGCCTGTCACGCGGGAGACCGGGGTTCAATTCCCCGACGGGAGAAAGTACTGCTCTTTTTTTAGGGTGAAACAATGTTGCTGAGCCACAAAGTGGAACATATTCTTGGAAAAAAAGCTTTATGATACAATTTCCTGCCTTTGAGGTTAAACTCAGCCTTCCAAGGCATTGGTTGTTCAGTGGGTAGAATTCTCGCCTGCCACGCGGGAGGCCCGGGTTCGATTCCCGGCCAATGCAGGAAGTTTTGAACATGTCATTTCGACAAGTATGCAAACCCCTGAGGAGGAAATCTGTGTTAGATTGCCAGGCAAACAGAAATCTCTGGTCTTGGTCGAATTCTCAACTGACCTCTTGAAAAATAAGACTTTGAACATTTACTCATTCTCAGTAGACTTTGGTGAATCCATTGCAGATTTCCAGTGTGTGAGGTGATTAACTTTTTGCAAGGCTTTAGTTGTTAATGGGAAAGAGTAACCAACTTTGTCAGTGACAACTGTCTTGAGTTGGCATTTGTGACAATGTCCTGGGATTACCCACAAACGCCTCACCTGCAAACTAGTTATTGTGTGGCTTGTGAGCGGTTATAGAGCAAAATCGATTACATGTACGTGTTTGTGAGAGTCTCAGCTTTCCATAGCTGGGTCCATAGTAGTTCCTAGCTCCAACCATTCAGTCTCTACAGATATTTTTGTTAGAAGGGTTTAAGCCCCAACATTCCAAATTTAGGGTTAGTACCAATGCTCCACGTTTTTTCAAAGTTCCAACCCACCTGCCTCCTCGTTAGTATAGTGGTGAGTATCCCCGCCTGTCACGCGGAGAGACCGGGGTTCAATTCCCCGACGGGGAGAAAGTACTGCTCTTTTTTTAGGGTGAACAATGTTGCTTGAGCCCACAAAGTGGAACATATTCTTGGAAAAAAAGCTTTATGATACAATTTCCTGCCCTTTGAGGTTAACTCAGCCTTCCAAGGCATTGGTTGTTCAGTGGTAGAATTCTAGCTGCCACGCGGGAGGCCCGGGTTCGATTCCCGGCCAATGCAGGAAGTTTTTTGAACATGTCATTTCGACACGTATGCAAACCCCTGAGGAGGAAATCTGTGGTAGATTAGCCAGGCAAACAGAAATCTCTGGTCTTGGTCGAATTCTCAACTGACTCTTGAAAATAAGACTTTGAACATTTACTCATTCTCAGTAGACTTTGGTGAATCCATTGCAGATTTCCAGTGTGTGAGGTGATTAACTTGTTGCAAGGCTTTAGTTGTTAATGGGAAAGAGTAACAACTTGTCAGTGACAACTGTCTTGAGTTTGGCATTTGTGACAATGTCCTGGATTACCCACAAACGCCCTCACCTGCCAAACTAGTATTTGTGGCTTGTGAGCGGTATAGAGCAAAATCGATCCATGTACGTGTTTGTGAGAGTCTCAGCTTTCCATAAGCTGGGTCATAGTAGTTCTAGCTCCAACCATTCAGTCTCTACAGATATTTTTGTTAGAAGGGTTTAAGCCCAACATTCCAAATTTAGGGTTAGTACCAATGCTCCACGTTTTTTCAAAGTTCCAACCCACCTGCTCCTCGTTAGTATAGTGGTGAGTATCCCCGCCTGTCACGCGGGAGACCGGGGTTCAATTCCCCGACGGGGAGAAAGTACTGCTCTTTTTTTAGGGTGAACAATGTTGTTGAGCCCACAAAGTGGAACATATTCTTGGAAAAAAAGCTTTATGATACAATTTCCTGCCTTTGAGGTTAACTCAGCCTTCCAAGGCATTGGTTGTTCAGTGGTAGAATTCTCGCCTGCCACGCGGGAGGCCCGGGTTCGATTCCCGGCCAATGCAGGAAGTTTTGAACATGTCATTTCGACAAGTATGCAAACCCCTGAGGAGGAAATCTGTGTTAGATTGCCAGGCAAACAGAAATCTCTGGTCTTGGTCGAATTCTCAACTGACTCTTGAAAAATAAGACTTTGAACATTTACTCATTCTCAGTAGACTTTGGTGAATCCATTGCAGATTTCCAGTGTGTGAGGTGATTAACTTTTTGCAAGGCTTTAGTTGTTAAATGGGAAAGAGTAACCAACTTGTCAGTGACAACTGTCTTGAGTTTGGCATTTGTGACAATGTCCTGGGATTACCCACAAACGCCTCACCTGCAAACTAGTATTGTGTGGCTTGTGAGCGGTATAGAGCAAAATCGATTACATGTACGTGTTTGTGAGAGTCTCAGCTTTCCATAGCTGGGTCATAGTAGTTCCTAGCTCCAACCATTCAGTCTCTACAGATATTTTTGTTAGAAGGGTTTAAGCCCAACATTCCAAATTTAGGGTTAGTACCAATGCTCCACGTTTTTTCAAAGTTCCAACCCACCTGCTCCTCGTTAGTATAGTGGTGAGTATCCCCGCCTGTCACGCGGGAGACCGGGGTTCAATTCCCCGACGGGGAGAAAGTACTGCTCTTTTTTTAGGGTGAACAATGTTGCTGAGCCCACAAAGTGGAACATATTCTTGGAAAAAAAGCTTTATGATACAATTTCCTGCCTTTGAGGTTAACTCAGCCTTCCAAGGCATTGGTTGTTCAGTGGTAGAATTCTCGCCTGCCACGCGGGAGGCCCGGGTTCGATTCCCGGCCAATGCAGGAAGTTTTGAACATGTCATTTCGACAAGTATGCAAACCCCTGAGGAGGAAATCTGTGTTAGATTGCCAGGCAAACAGAAATCTCTGGTCTTGGTCGAATTCTCAACTGACTCTTGAAAAATAAGACTTTGAACATTTACTCATTCTCAGTAGACTTTGGTGAATCCATTGCAGATTTCCAGTGTGTGAGGTGATTAACTTTTTGCAAGGCTTTAGTTGTTAAATGGGAAAGAGTAACCAACTTGTCAGTGACAACTGTCTTGAGTTTGGCATTTGTGACAATGTCCTGGGATTACCCACAAACGCCTCACCTGCAAACTAGTATTGTGTGGCTTGTGAGCGGTATAGAGCAAAATCGATTACATGTACGTGTTTGTGAGAGTCTCAGCTTTCCATAGCTGGGTCATAGTAGTTCCTAGCTCCAACCATTCAGTCTCTACAGATATTTTTGTTAGAAGGGTTTAAGCCCAACATTCCAAATTTAGGGTTAGTACCAATGCTCCACGTTTTTTCAAAGTTCCAACCCACCTGCTCCTCGTTAGTATAGTGGTGAGTATCCCCGCCTGTCACGCGGGAGACCGGGGTTCAATTCCCCGACGGGGAGAAAGTACTGCTCTTTTTTTAGGGTGAACAATGTTGCTGAGCCCACAAAGTGGAACATATTCTTGGAAAAAAAGCTTTATGATACAATTTCCTGCCTTTGAGGTTAACTCAGCCTTCCAAGGCATTGGTTGTTCAGTGGTAGAATTCTCGCCTGCCACGCGGGAGGCCCGGGTTCGATTCCCGGCCAATGCAGGAAGTTTTGAACATGTCATTTCGACAAGTATGCAAACCCCTGAGGAGGAAATCTGTGTTAGATTGCCAGGCAAACAGAAATCTCTGGTCTTGGTCGAATTCTCAACTGACTCTTGAAAAATAAGACTTTGAACATTTACTCATTCTCAGTAGACTTTGGTGAATCCATTGCAGATTTCCAGTGTGTGAGGTGATTAACTTTTTGCAAGGCTTTAGTTGTTAAATGGGAAAGAGTAACCAACTTGTCAGTGACAACTGTCTTGAGTTTGGCATTTGTGACAATGTCCTGGGATTACCCACAAACGCCTCACCTGCAAACTAGTATTGTGTGGCTTGTGAGCGGTATAGAGCAAAATCGATTACATGTACGTGTTTGTGAGAGTCTCAGCTTTCCATAGCTGGGTCATAGTAGTTCCTAGCTCCAACCATTCAGTCTCTACAGATATTTTTGTTAGAAGGGTTTAAGCCCAACATTCCAAATTTAGGGTTAGTACCAATGCTCCACGTTTTTTCAAAGTTCCAACCCACCTGCTCCTCGTTAGTATAGTGGTGAGTATCCCCGCCTGTCACGCGGGAGACCGGGGTTCAATTCCCCGACGGGGAGAAAGTACTGCTCTTTTTTTAGGGTGAACAATGTTGCTGAGCCCACAAAGTGGAACATATTCTTGGAAAAAAAGCTTTATGATACAATTTCCTGCCTTTGAGGTTAACTCAGCCTTCCAAGGCATTGGTTGTTCAGTGGTAGAATTCTCGCCTGCCACGCGGGAGGCCCGGGTTCGATTCCCGGCCAATGCAGGAAGTTTTGAACATGTCATTTCGACAAGTATGCAAACCCCTGAGGAGGAAATCTGTGTTAGATTGCCAGGCAAACAGAAATCTCTGGTCTTGGTCGAATTCTCAACTGACTCTTGAAAAATAAGACTTTGAACATTTACTCATTCTCAGTAGACTTTGGTGAATCCATTGCAGATTTCCAGTGTGTGAGGTGATTAACTTTTTGCAAGGCTTTAGTTGTTAAATGGGAAAGAGTAACCAACTTGTCAGTGACAACTGTCTTGAGTTTGGCATTTGTGACAATGTCCTGGGATTACCCACAAACGCCTCACCTGCAAACTAGTATTGTGTGGCTTGTGAGCGGTATAGAGCAAAATCGATTACATGTACGTGTTTGTGAGAGTCTCAGCTTTCCATAGCTGGGTCATAGTAGTTCCTAGCTCCAACCATTCAGTCTCTACAGATATTTTTGTTAGAAGGGTTTAAGCCCAACATTCCAAATTTAGGGTTAGTACCAATGCTCCACGTTTTTTCAAAGTTCCAACCCACCTGCTCCTCGTTAGTATAGTGGTGAGTATCCCCGCCTGTCACGCGGGAGACCGGGGTTCAATTCCCCGACGGGGAGAAAGTACTGCTCTTTTTTTAGGGTGAACAATGTTGTTGAGCCCACAAAGTGGAACATATTCTTGGAAAAAAAGCTTTATGATACAATTTCCTGCCTTTGAGGTTAACTCAGCCTTCCAAGGCATTGGTTGTTCAGTGGTAGAATTCTCGCCTGCCACGCGGGAGGCCCGGGTTCGATTCCCGGCCAATGCAGGAAGTTTTGAACATGTCATTTCGACAAGTATGCAAACCCCTGAGGAGGAAATCTGTGTTAGATTGCCAGGCAAACAGAAATCTCTGGTCTTGGTCGAATTCTCAACTGACTCTTGAAAAATAAGACTTTGAACATTTACTCATTCTCAGTAGACTTTGGTGAATCCATTGCAGATTTCCAGTGTGTGAGGTGATTAACTTTTTGCAAGGCTTTAGTTGTTAAATGGGAAAGAGTAACCAACTTGTCAGTGACAACTGTCTTGAGTTTGGCATTTGTGACAATGTCCTGGGATTACCCACAAACGCCTCACCTGCAAACTAGTATTGTGTGGCTTGTGAGCGGTTATATGAGCAAAATCGATTACATGTACGTGTTTGTGAGAGTCTCAGCTTTTCCATAGCGGGGTCATAGTAGTTCCTAGCTCCAACCATTCAGTCTCTACAGCTATTTTTGTTAGAAGGGTTTAAGCCCAAAATTCCAAATTAGGTGTTAGTACCAATGCTCCACGTTTTTTCAAAGTTCCAACCCACTGCTCCTCGTTAGTATAGTGGTGAGTATCCCCGCCTGTCACGCGGGCGAGACCGGGGTTCAATTCCCCGACGGGAGAAAGTACTGCTCTTTTTTTAGGGTGAACAATGTTTGCTGAGCCCACAAAGTGGAACATATTCTTTGGGAAAAAAAGCTTTATGATACAATTTCCTGCCTTTGAGGTTAACTCAGCCTTCCAAGGCATGGTTGTTCAGTGGTAGAATTCTCGCCTGCCACGCGGGAGGCCCGGGTTCGATTCCCGGCCAATGCAGGAAGTTTTGAACATGTCATTTCGACAAGTATGCAAACCCCTGAGGAGGAAATCTGTGTTAGATTGCCAGGCAAACAGAAATCTCTGGTCTTGGTCGAATTCTCAACTGACTCTTGAAAATAAGACTTTGAACATTTACTCATTCTCAGTAGACTTTTGGTGAATCCATGCAGATTTCCCAGTGTGTGAGGTGATTAACTTTTTGCAAGGCTTTAGTTGTTAAATGGGAAAGAGTAACCAACTTGTCAGTGACAACTGTCTTGAGTTTTGGCATTTGTGACAATGTCCTGGGATTACCCACAAACGCCTCACCTGCAAACTAGTATTGTGTGGCTTGTGAGCGGTATAGAGCAAAATCGATTACATGTACGTGTTTGTGAGAGTCTCAGCTTTCCATAGCGGGGTCATAGTAGTTCCTAGCTCCAACCATTCAGTCTCTACAGATATTTTTGTTAGAAGGGTTTAAGCCCAACATTCCCAAATTTAGGGTTAGTACCAATGCTCCACGTTTTTTCAAAGTTCCAACCCACCTGCTCCTCGTTAGTATAGTGGTGAGTATCCCCGCCTGTCACGCGGGGAGACCGGGATTCAATTCCCCCGACGGGGAGAAAGTACTGCTCTTTTTTTAGGGTGACAATGTTTGCTGAGCCCACAAAGTGGAACATATTCTTGGAAAAAAAGCTTTATGATACAATTTCCTGCCTTTGAGGTTAACTCAGCCTTCCAAGGCATTGGTTGTTCAGTGGTAGAATTCTCGCCTGCCACGCGGGAGGCCCGGGTTCGATTCCCGGCCAATGCAGGAAGTTTTTGAACATGTCATTTCGACAAGTATGCAAACCCCTGAGGAGGAAATCTGTGTTAGATTGCCAGGCAAACAGAAATCTCTGGTCTTGGTCGAATTCTCAACTGACTCTTGAAAAATAAGACTTTGAACATTTACTCATTCTCAGTAGACTTTGGTGAATCCATTGCAGATTTCCAGTGTGTGAGGTGATTAACTTTTTGCAAGGCTTTAGTTGTTAAATGGGAAAGAGTAACCAACTTGTCAGTGACAACTGTCTTGAGTTTGGCATTTGTGACAATGTCCTGGGATTACCCACAAACGCCTCACCTGCAAACTAGTATTGTGTGGCTTTGTGAGCGGTATAGAGCAAAATCGATTACATGTACGTGTTGTGAGAGTCTCAGCTTTCCATAGCGGGGTCATAGTAGTTCCTAGCTCCAACCATTCAGTCTCTACAGATATTTTTGTTAGAAGGGTTTAAGCCCAACATTCCAAATTTAGGGTTAGTACCAATGCTCCACGTTTTTTCAAAGTTCCAACCCACCTGCCTCCTCGTTAGTATAGTGGTGAGTATCCCCGCCTGTCACGCGGGAGGACCGGGGTTCAATTCCCCGACGGGGAGAAAGTACTGCTCTTTTTTTTAGGGGTGAACAATGTTGCTGAGCCCACAAAGTGGAACATATTCTTGGAAAAAAAGCTTTATGATACAATTTCCTGCCTTTGAGGTTAACTCAGCCTTCCAAGGCATTGGTTGTTCAGTGGTAGAATTCTCGCCTGCCACGCGGGAGGCCCGGGTTCGATTCCCGGCCAATGCAGGAAGTTTTGAACATGTCATTTCGACAAGTATGCAAACCCCTGAGGAGGAAATCTGTGTTAGATTGCCAGGCAAACAGAAATCTCTGGTCTTGGTCGAATTCTCAACTGACTCTTGAAAAATAAGACTTTGAACATTTACTCATTCTCAGTAGACTTTGGTGAATCCATTGCAGATTTCCAGTGTGTGAGGTGATTAACTTTTTGCAAGGCTTTAGTTGTTAAATGGGAAAGAGTAACCAACTTGTCAGTGACAACTGTCTTGAGTTTGGCATTTGTGACAATGTCCTGGATTACCCACAAACGCCTCACCTGCAAACTAGTATTGTGTGGCTTGTGAGCGGTATAGAGCAAATCGATTACATGTACGTGTTTGTGAGAGTCTCAGCTTTCCATAGCTGGGTCATAGTAGTTCCTAGCTCCCAACCATTCAGTCTCTACAGATATTTTTGTTAGAAGGGTTTAAGCCCAACATTCCAAATTTAGGGTGCGTAACCAATGCTTCCACGTTTTTTCAAAGTTCCAACCCACCTGCTCCTCGTTAGATATAGTGGTGAGTATCCCTGCCTGTCACGCGGAGACCGGGGTTCAATTCCCCGACGGGGAGAAAGTACTGCTCTTTTTTAGGGTGAACAATGTTGCTGAGCCCACAAAGTGGAACATATTCTTGGAAAAAAAGCTTTATGATACAATTTCCTGCCTTTGAGGTTAACTCAGCCTTCCAATGGCATTGGTTGTTCAGTGGTAGAATTCTCGCCTGCCACGCGGGAGGCCCGGGTTCGATTCCCGGCCAATGCAGGAAGTTTGAACATGTCATTTCGACAAGTATTGCAAACCCCTGAGGAGGAAATCTGTGTTAGATTGCCAGGCAAACAGAAATCTCTGGTCTTGGTCGAATTCTCAACTGACTCTTGAAAAATAAGACTTTGAACATTTACTCATTCTCAGTAGACTTTGGTGAATCCATTGCAGATTTCCAGTGTGTGAGGTGATTAACTTTTGCAAGGCTTTAGTTGTTAAATGGGAAAGAGTAACCAACTTGTCAGTGACAACTGTCTTGAGTTTGGCATTTGTGACAATGTCCTGGGATTACCACAAACGCCTCACCTGCAAACTAGTATTGTGTGCTTGTGAGCGGTATAGAGCAAAATCGATTACATGTACGTGTTTGTGAGAGTCTCAGCTTTCCATAGCTGGGTCATAGTAGTTCCTAGCCTCCAACCATTCAGTCTCTACAGATATTTTGTTAGAAGGGTTTAAGCCCAACATTCCAAATTTTAGGGTTAGTACCAATGCTCCACGTTTTTTCAAAGTTCCAACCCACCTGCTCCTCGTTAGTATAGTGGTGAGTATCCCCGACTGTCACGCGGGAGACCGGGGTTCAATTCCCCGACGGGGAGAAAGTACTGCTCTTTTTTTAGGGTGAACAATGTTGCTGAGCCCACAAAGTGGAACATATTCTTGGAAAAAAAGCTTTATGATACAATTTCCTGCCTTTGAGGTTAACTCAGCCTTCCAAGGCATTGGTTGTTCAGTGGTAGAATTCTCGCCTGCCACGCGGGAGGCCCCGGGTTCGATTCCCGGCCAATGCAGGAAGTTTTGAACATGTCATTTCGACAAGTATGGCAAACCCCTGAGGGAGGAAATCTGTGTTAGATTGCCAGGCAAACAGAAATCTCTGGTCTTGGTCGAATTCTCAACTGACTCCTTGAAAAATAAGACTTTGAACATTTACTCATTTCAGTAGACTTTGGTGAATCCATTGCAGATTTCCAGTGTGTGAGGTGATTAACTTTTGCAAGGCTTTAGTTGTTAATGGGAAAGAGTAACCAACTTGCTCAGTGACAACTGTCTTGAGTTTGGCATTTGTGACAATGTCCTGGGATTACCCACAACGCTCACCTGCAACCTAGTATTGTGTGGCTTGTGAGCGGTATAGAGCAAAATCGATTACATGTACGTGTTTGTGAGAGTCTCAGCTTTCCATAGCTGGGTCATAGTAGTTCCTAGCTCCAACCATTCAGTCTCTACAGATATTTTTGTTAGAAGGGTTTAAGCCCAACATTCCAAATTTAGGGTTAGTACCAATGCTCCACGTTTTTTCAAAGTTCCAACCCACCTGCTCCTCGTTAGTATAGTGGTGAGTATCCCCGCCTGTCACGCGGGAGACCGGGTTCAATTCCCCGACGGGGAGAAAGTACTGCTCTTTTTATTAGGGTGAACCAATGTTGCTGAGCCCCACAAAGTGGGAACATATTCTTGGAAAAAAGCTTTATGATACAATTTCCTGCCTTTGAGGTTAACTCAGCCTTCCAAGGCATGGTTGTTCAGTGTAGAATTCTCGCCTGCCACGCGGGAGGCCCGGGTTCGATTCCCGGCCAATGCAGGAAGTTTTGAACATGTCATTTCGACAAGTATGCAAACCCCTGAGGAGGAAATCTGTGTTAGATTGCCAGGCAAACAGAAATCTCTGGTCTTGGTCGAATTCTCAACTGACTCTTGAAAATAAGACTTTGAACATTTACTCATTCTCAGTAGACTTTGGTGAATCCATTGCAGATTTCCAGTGTGTGAGGTGATTAACTTTTTGCAAGGCTTTAGTTGTTAAATGGGAAAGAGTAACCAACTTGTCAGTGACAACTGTCTTGAGTTTGGCATTTGTGACAATGTCCTGGGATTACCCACAAACGCCTCACCTGCAAACTAGTATTGTGTGGCTTGTGAGCGGTATAGAGCAAAATCGATTACATGTACGTGTTTGTGAGAGTCTCAGCTTTCCATAGCTGGGTCATAGTAGTTCCTAGCTCCAACCATTCAGTCTCTACAGATATTTTTGTTAGAAGGGTTTAAGCCCAACATTCCAAATTTAGGGTTTAGTACCAATGCTCCACGTTTTTTCAAAGTTCCAACCCACCTGCTCCTCGTTAGTATAGTGGTGAGTATCCCCGCCTGTCACGCGGGAGACCGGGGTTTCAATTCCCCGACGGGGGAGAAAGTACTGCTCTTTTTTTAGGGTGAACAATGTTGTCTGAGCCACAAAGTGGAACATATTCTTGGAAAAAAAGCTTTATGATACAATTTCCTGCCTTTGAGGTTAAACTCAGCCTTCCAAGGCATTGGTTGTTCAGTGGTAGAATTCTCGCCTGCCACGCGGGAGGCCCGGGTTCGATTCCCGGCCAATGCAGGAAGTTTTGAACATGTCATTTCGACAAGTATGCAAACCCCTGAGGAGGAAATCTGTGTTAGATTGCCAGGCAAACAGAAATCTCTGGTCTTGGTCGAATTCTCAACTGACTCTTGAAAAATAAGACTTTGAACATTTACTCATTCTCAGTAGACTTTGGTGAATCCATTGCAGATTTCCAGTGTGTGAGGTGATTAACTTTTTTGCAAGGCTTTAGTTGTAAATGGGAAAGAGTAACCAACTTGTCAGTGACAACTGTCTTGAGTTTGGCATTTGTGACAATGTCCTGGGATTACCCACAAACGCCTCACCTGCAAACTAGTATTGTGTGGCTTGTGAGCGGTATCGAGCAAAATCGATTACATGTACGTGTTTGTGAGAGTCTCAGCTTTCCATAGCTGGGTCATAGTAGTTCCTAGCTCCAACCATTCAGTCTCTACAGATATTTTTGTTAGAAGGTTTAAGCCCAACATTCCAAATTTAGGGTTAGTACCAATGCTCCACGTTTTTTCACAGTTCCAACCCACCTGCTCCTCGTTAGTATAGTGGTGAGTATCCCCGCCTGTCACGCGGGAGACCGGGGTTCAATTCCCCGACGGGGAGAAAGTACTGCTCTTTTTTTAGGGTGAACAATGTTGTTGAGCCCACAAAGTGGAACATATTCTTGGAAAAAAAGCTTTATGATACAATTTCCTGCCTTTGAGGTTAACTCAGCCTTCCAAGGCATTGGTTGTTCAGTGGTAGAATTCTCGCCTGCCACGCGGGAGGCCCGGGTTCGATTCCCGGCCAATGCAGGAAGTTTTGAACATGTCATTTCGACAAGTATGCAAACCCCTGAGGAGGAAATCTGTGTTAGATTGCCAGGCAAACAGAAATCTCTGGTCTTGGTCGAATTCTCAACTGACTCTTGAAAAATAAGACTTTGAACATTTACTCATTCTCAGTAGACTTTGGTGAATCCATTGCAGATTTCCAGTGTGTGAGGTGATTAACTTTTTGCAAGGCTTTAGTTGTTAAATGGGAAAGAGTAACCAACTTGTCAGTGACAACTGTCTTGAGTTTGGCATTTGTGACAATGTCCTGGGATTACCCACAAACGCCTCACCTGCAAACTAGTATTGTGTGGCTTGTGAGCGGTATAGAGCAAAATCGATTACATGTACGTGTTTGTGAGAGTCTCAGCTTTCCATAGCTGGGTCATAGTAGTTCCTAGCTCCAACCATTCAGTCTCTACAGATATTTTTGTTAGAAGGGTTTAAGCCCAACATTCCAAATTTAGGGTTAGTACCAATGCTCCACGTTTTTTCAAAGTTCCAACCCACCTGCTCCTCGTTAGTATAGTGGTGAGTATCCCCGCCTGTCACGCGGGAGACCGGGGTTCAATTCCCCGACGGGGAGAAAGTACTGCTCTTTTTTTAGGGTGAACAATGTTGTGAGCCCACAAAGTGGAACATATTCTTGGAAAAAAAGCTTTATGATACAATTTCCTGCCTTTGAGGTTAACTCAGCCTTCCAAGGCATTGGTTGTTCAGTGGTAGAATTCTCGCCTGCCACGCGGGAGGCCCGGGTTCGATTCCCGGCCAATGCAGGAAGTTTTGAACATGTCATTTCGACAAGTATGCAAACCCCTGAGGAGGAAATCTGTGTTAGATTGCCAGGCAAACAGAAATCTCTGGTCTTGGTCGAATTCTCAACTGACTCTTGAAAAATAAGACTTTGAACATTTACTCATTCTCAGTAGACTTTGGTGAATCCATTGCAGATTTCCAGTGTGTGAGGTGATTAACTTTTTGCAAGGCTTTAGTTGTTAAATGGGAAAGAGTAACCAACTTGTCAGTGACAACTGTCTTGAGTTTGGCATTTGTGACAATGTCCTGGGATTACCCACAAACGCCTCACCTGCAAACTAGTATTGTGTGGCTTGTGAGCGGTATAGAGCAAAATCGATTACATGTACGTGTTTGTGAGAGTCTCAGCTTTCCATAGCTGGGTCATAGTAGTTCCTAGCTCCAACCATTCAGTCTCTACAGATATTTTTGTTAGAAGGGTTTAAGCCCAACATTCCAAATTTAGGGTTAGTACCAATGCTCCACGTTTTTTCAAAGTTCCAACCCACCTGCTCCTCGTTAGTATAGTGGTGAGTATCCCCGCCTGTCACGCGGGAGACCGGGGTTCAATTCCCCGACGGGGAGAAAGTACTGCTCTTTTTTTAGGGTGAACAATGTTGTTGAGCCCACAAAGTGGAACATATTCTTGGAAAAAAAGCTTTATGATACAATTTCCTGCCTTTGAGGTTAACTCAGCCTTCCAAGGCATTGGTTGTTCAGTGGTAGAATTCTCGCCTGCCACGCGGGAGGCCCGGGTTCGATTCCCGGCCAATGCAGGAAGTTTTGAACATGTCATTTCGACAAGTATGCAAACCCCTGAGGAGGAAATCTGTGTTAGATTGCCAGGCAAACAGAAATCTCTGGTCTTGGTCGAATTCTCAACTGACTCTTGAAAAATAAGACTTTGAACATTTACTCATTCTCAGTAGACTTTGGTGAATCCATTGCAGATTTCCAGTGTGTGAGGTGATTAACTTTTTGCAAGGCTTTAGTTGTTAAATGGGAAAGAGTAACCAACTTGTCAGTGACAACTGTCTTGAGTTTGGCATTTGTGACAATGTCCTGGGATTACCCACAAACGCCTCACCTGCAAACTAGTATTGTGTGGCTTGTGAGCGGTATAGAGCAAAATCGATTACATGTACGTGTTTGTGAGAGTCTCAGCTTTCCATAGCTGGGTCATAGTAGTTCCTAGCTCCAACCATTCAGTCTCTACAGATATTTTTGTTAGAAGGGTTTAAGCCCAACATTCCAAATTTAGGGTTAGTACCAATGCTCCACGTTTTTTCAAAGTTCCAACCCACCTGCTCCTCGTTAGTATAGTGGTGAGTATCCCCGCCTGTCACGCGGGAGACCGGGGTTCAATTCCCCGACGGGGAGAAAGTACTGCTCTTTTTTTAGGGTGAACAATGTTGTTGAGCCCACAAAGTGGAACATATTCTTGGAAAAAAAGCTTTATGATACAATTTCCTGCCTTTGAGGTTAACTCAGCCTTCCAAGGCATTGGTTGTTCAGTGGTAGAATTCTCGCCTGCCACGCGGGAGGCCCGGGTTCGATTCCCGGCCAATGCAGGAAGTTTTGAACATGTCATTTCGACAAGTATGCAAACCCCTGAGGAGGAAATCTGTGTTAGATTGCCAGGCAAACAGAAATCTCTGGTCTTGGTCGAATTCTCAACTGACTCTTGAAAAATAAGACTTTGAACATTTACTCATTCTCAGTAGACTTTGGTGAATCCATTGCAGATTTCCAGTGTGTGAGGTGATTAACTTTTTGCAAGGCTTTAGTTGTTAAATGGGAAAGAGTAACCAACTTGTCAGTGACAACTGTCTTGAGTTTGGCATTTGTGACAATGTCCTGGGATTACCCACAAACGCCTCACCTGCAAACTAGTATTGTGTGGCTTGTGAGCGGTATAGAGCAAAATCGATTACATGTACGTGTTTGTGAGAGTCTCAGCTTTCCATAGCTGGGTCATAGTAGTTCCTAGCTCCAACCATTCAGTCTCTACAGATATTTTTGTTAGAAGGGTTTAAGCCCAACATTCCAAATTTAGGGTTAGTACCAATGCTCCACGTTTTTTCAAAGTTCCAACCCACCTGCTCCTCGTTAGTATAGTGGTGAGTATCCCCGCCTGTCACGCGGGAGACCGGGGTTCAATTCCCCGACGGGGAGAAAGTACTGCTCTTTTTTTAGGGTGAACAATGTTGTTGAGCCCACAAAGTGGAACATATTCTTGGAAAAAAAGCTTTATGATACAATTTCCTGCCTTTGAGGTTAACTCAGCCTTCCAAGGCATTGGTTGTTCAGTGGTAGAATTCTCGCCTGCCACGCGGGAGGCCCGGGTTCGATTCCCGGCCAATGCAGGAAGTTTTGAACATGTCATTTCGACAAGTATGCAAACCCCTGAGGAGGAAATCTGTGTTAGATTGCCAGGCAAACAGAAATCTCTGGTCTTGGTCGAATTCTCAACTGACTCTTGAAAAATAAGACTTTGAACATTTACTCATTCTCAGTAGACTTTGGTGAATCCATTGCAGATTTCCAGTGTGTGAGGTGATTAACTTTTTGCAAGGCTTTAGTTGTTAAATGGGAAAGAGTAACCAACTTGTCAGTGACAACTGTCTTGAGTTTGGCATTTGTGACAATGTCCTGGGATTACCCACAAACGCCTCACCTGCAAACTAGTATTGTGTGGCTTGTGAGCGGTATAGAGCAAAATCGATTACATGTACGTGTTTGTGAGAGTCTCAGCTTTCCATAGCTGGGTCATAGTAGTTCCTAGCTCCAACCATTCAGTCTCTACAGATATTTTTGTTAGAAGGGTTTAAGCCCAACATTCCAAATTTAGGGTTAGTACCAATGCTCCACGTTTTTTCAAAGTTCCAACCCACCTGCTCCTCGTTAGTATAGTGGTGAGTATCCCCGCCTGTCACGCGGGAGACCGGGGTTCAATTCCCCGACGGGGAGAAAGTACTGCTCTTTTTTTAGGGTGAACAATGTTGTTGAGCCCACAAAGTGGAACATATTCTTGGAAAAAAAGCTTTATGATACAATTTCCTGCCTTTGAGGTTAACTCAGCCTTCCAAGGCATTGGTTGTTCAGTGGTAGAATTCTCGCCTGCCACGCGGGAGGCCCGGGTTCGATTCCCGGCCAATGCAGGAAGTTTTGAACATGTCATTTCGACAAGTATGCAAACCCCTGAGGAGGAAATCTGTGTTAGATTGCCAGGCAAACAGAAATCTCTGGTCTTGGTCGAATTCTCAACTGACTCTTGAAAAATAAGACTTTGAACATTTACTCATTCTCAGTAGACTTTGGTGAATCCATTGCAGATTTCCAGTGTGTGAGGTGATTAACTTTTTGCAAGGCTTTAGTTGTTAAATGGGAAAGAGTAACCAACTTGTCAGTGACAACTGTCTTGAGTTTGGCATTTGTGACAATGTCCTGGGATTACCCACAAACGCCTCACCTGCAAACTAGTATTGTGTGGCTTGTGAGCGGTATAGAGCAAAATCGATTACATGTACGTGTTTGTGAGAGTCTCAGCTTTCCATAGCTGGGTCATAGTAGTTCCTAGCTCCAACCATTCAGTCTCTACAGATATTTTTGTTAGAAGGGTTTAAGCCCAACATTCCAAATTTAGGGTTAGTACCAATGCTCCACGTTTTTTCAAAGTTCCAACCCACCTGCTCCTCGTTAGTATAGTGGTGAGTATCCCCGCCTGTCACGCGGGAGACCGGGGTTCAATTCCCCGACGGGGAGAAAGTACTGCTCTTTTTTTTTAGGGTGAACCAATGTTGTTGAGCCCACAAAGTGGAACATATTCTTGGAAAAAAAGCTTTATGATACAATTTCCTGCCTTTGAGGTTAACTCAGCCTTCCAAGGCATTGGTTGTTCAGTGGTTAGAATTCTCGCCTGCCACGCGGGAGGCCCGGGTTCGATTCCCGGCCAATGCAGGAAGTTTTGAACATGTCATTTTCGACAAGTATGCAAACCCCTGAGGAGGAAATCTGTGTTAGATTGCCAGGCAAACAGAAATCTCTGGTCTTGGTCGAATTCTCAACTGACTCTTGAAAAATAAGACTTTGAACATTTACTCATTCTCAGTAGACTTGGTGAATCCATTGCAGATTTCCAGTGTGTGAGGTGATTAACTTTTTGCAAGGCTTTTAGTTGTTAAATGGGAAAGAGTAACCAACTTGTCAGTGACAACTGTCTTGAGTTTGGCATTTGTGACAATGTCCTGGGATTACCCACAAACGCCTCACCTGCCAAACTAGTATGTGTGCTTAGTGAGCGGTTATAGAGCAAAAATCGATACATGTACGTGTTTGTGAGAGTCTCAGCTTTCCATAGCTGGGTCATAGTAGTTCCTAGCTCCAACCATTCAGTCTCACAGCTATTTTTGTTAGAAGGGTTTAAGCCCCAACATTCCAAATTTAGGGTTAGTACCAATGCTCCACGTTTTTTTCAAAGTTCCAACCCACCTGCTCCTCGTTAGTATAGTGGTGAGTATCCCCGCCCTGTCACGCGGAGACCGGGTTCAATTCCCCGACGGGGAGAAAGTACTGCTCTTTTTTTTAGGGTGGAACAATGTTGCTGAGCCCACAAAGTGGAACCATATTCTTTGGAAAAAAGCTTTATGATACAATTTCCTGCCTTTGAGGTAACTCAGCCTTCCAATGCATTGGTTGTTCAGTGGTAGAATTCTCGCCTGCCACGCGGGAGGCCCGGGTTCGATTCCCGGCACAATGCAGGAGTCTTGAACATGTCATTTCGACAAGTATGCAAACCCCTGAGGAGGAAATCTGGTTAGATTGCCAGGCAAAACAGAAATCTCTGGTCTTGGCGAATTCTCAATGACTCTTTGAAAAAAAGACTTTGCACATTTTACTCATTCTCAGAGACTTTGGTGAATCCATTGCAGATTTCCAGTGTGTGAGGTGATTAACTTTTTGCAAGGCTTTAGTTGTTAAATGGGAAAGAGTAACCCAACTTGTCAGTGGACAACTGTCTGAGTTTGGCATTTGTGACAATGTCCTGGGATTACACCAAAACGCCTCACCTGCAAACTAGTATTGTGTGGTCTTGTGAGCGGTATAGAGCAAATCGTATACATGTACGTGTTTGTGAGAGTCTCAGCTTTCCATAGCTGGGTCATAGTAGTTCCTAGCTCCAACCATTCAGTCTCTACAGATATTTTTGTTAGAAGGGTTAAGCCCAACATTCCAAAATTAGGGTTAGTACCAACGCTCCACGTTTTTTCAAAGTTCCAACCCACCGCTCCTCGTTAGTATAGTGGTGAGTATCCCCGCCTGTCACGCGGGAGACCGGGGTTCAATTCCCCGACGCGGGAGAAAGTACTGCTCCTTTTTTAGGGTGAACAATGTCTGCTGAGCCCACAAAGTGGAACATATTTTTGGAAAAAAGCTTTATGATACAATTTTCCTGCCTTTTGAGGTTAACTCAGCCTTCCAAGGCATTTGGTTGTTCAGTGGTAGAATTCTCGCCTGCACGCGGGAGGCCCGGGTTTCGATTCCCGGCCAATGTCCGGAAGTTTTTGAACATGTCATTTCGACAAGTATGCAAACCCTGAGGAGGAAATCTGTGTTAGATTGCAGGCAAACAGAAATCTTCTGGTCTGGTCGAATTCTCAACTGACTCTTGAAAAATAAGACTTTGAACATTTACTCATTCTCAGTAGACTTTGGTGAATCCATTGCAGATTTCCAGTGTGTGAGGTGATTAACTTTTTTGCAAGGCCTTTAGTTGTTAAATGGGAAAGAGTAACCAACTTGTCAGTGGACACTGTCTTTGAGTTTGGCATTTGTGACAATGTCCTGGGATTACCCACAAACGCCTCACCTGCAAACTAGTATTGTGTGGCTTGTGAGCGGTATAGAGCAAAATCGATTACATGTACGTGTTTGTGAGAGTCTCAGCTTTCCATAGCTGGGTCATAGTAGTTCCTAGCTCCAACCATTCAGTCTCTACAGATATTTTTTGTTAGAAGGGTTTAAGCCCAACATTCCAAATTTAGGGTTAGTACCAATGCTCCACGTTTTTTCAAAGTTCCAACCCACCTGCTCCTCGTTAGTATAGTGGTGAGTATCCCCGCCTGTCACGCGGGAGACCGGGGTTCAATTCCCCGTACGGGGAGAAAGTACTGCTCTTTTTTAGGGTGAACAATGTTGCTGAGCCACAAAGTGGAACATATTCTTGGAAAAAAAGCTTTATGATACAATTTCCTGCCTTTGAGGTTAACTCAGCCTTCCAAGGCATTGGTTGTTCAGTGGTAGAATTCTCGCCTTGCCACGCGGGAGGCCCGGGTTCGATTCCCGGCCAATGCAGGAAGTTTTTGAACATGTCATTTCGACAAGTATGCAAAACCCCTGAGGAGGAAATCTGTGTTAGATTGCCAGGCAAACAGAAATCTCTGGTCTTGGTCGAATTCTCAACTGACTCTTGAAAAATAAGACTTTGAACATTTACTCATTCTCAGTAGACTTTGGTGAATCCATTGCCAGATTTCCAGTGTGTGAGGTGATTAACTTTTTGCAAGGCTTTAGTTGTTAAATGGGAAAGAGTAACCAACTTGTCAGTGACAACTGTCTTGAGTTTGGCATTTGTGACCAATGTCCTGGGATTACCCACAAACGCCTCACCTGCAAACTAGTATTGTGTGGCTTTGTGAGCGGTATAGAGCAAAATCGATTACATGTACGTGTTTGTGAGAGTCTCAGCTTTCCATAGCTGGGTCATTAGTAGTTCCTAGCTCCAACCATTCAGTCTTACAGATATTTTTGTTAGAAGGGTTTAAGCCCAACATTCCAAATTTAGGGTTAGTACCAATGCTCCACGTTTTTTCAAAGTTCCAACCCACCTGCTCCTCGTTAGTATAGTGGTGAGTATCCCCGCCTGTCACGCGGGAGGACGGGTTCAATTCCCCGACGGGGAGAAAGTAGCTCTTTTTTTAGGGTGAACAATGTTGCTGAGCCCACAAAGTGGAACATATTCTTGGAAAAAAAGCTTTATGATACAATTTCCTGCTTTGAGGTTAACTCAGCCTTCCAAGGCATTGGTTTGTTCAGTGGTAGAATTCTCGCCTGCCACGCGGGAGGCCGGGTTCGATTCCAGGCCAATGCAGGAAGTTTTTTGAAACATGTCATTTCGACAAGTATGCAAACCCCTGAGGAGGAAATCTGTGTTAGATTGCCAGGCAAACAGAAATCTCTGGTCTTGGTCGAATTCTCAACTGGACTCTTGAAAAATAAGACTTTGAACATTTACTCATTCTCAGTAGACTTTGGTGAATCCATTGCAGATTTTCCAGTGGTGTGAGGTGATTAACTTTTGCAAGGCTTTAGTTGTTAAATGGGAAAGAGTAACCAACTTGTCAGTGACAACTGTCTTGAGTTTGGCATTTGTGACAATGTCCTGGGATTACCCACAAACGCCTCACCTGCAAACTAGTATTGTGTGGCTTGTGAGCGGTATAGAGCAAAATCGATTACATGTACGTGTTTGTGAGAGTCTCAGCTTTCCATAGCTGGGTCATAGTAGTTCTAGCTCCAACCATTCAGTCTCTACAGATATTTTTGTTAGAAGGGTTTAAGCCCAACATTCCAAATTTAGGGTAGTACCAATGCTCCACGTTTTTTCAAAGTTCCAACCCACCTGCTCCTCGTTAGTATAGTGGTGAGTATCCCCGCCTGTCACGCGGGAGGGAGACCGGGGTTCAATTCCCCGACGGGGAGAAAGTACTGCTCTTTTTTTAGGGTGAAACAATGTTGCTGAGCCCACAAAGTGGAACATATTCTTTGGGAAAAAAAGCTTTATGATACAATTTCCTGCCTTTGAGGTTAACTCAGCCTTCCAAGGCATTGGTTGTTCAGTGGTAGAATTCTCGCCTGCCACGCGGGAGGCCCGGGTTCGATTCCCGGCCAATGCAGGAAGTTTTGAACATGTCATTTCGACAAGTATGCAAACCCCTGAGGAGGAAATCTGTGTTAGATTGCCAGGCAAACAGAAATCTCTGGTCTTGGTCGAATTCTCAACTGACTCTTGAAAATAAGACTTTGAACATTTACTCATTCTCAGTAGACTTTGGTGAATCCATTGCAGATTTCCAGTGTGTGAGGTGATTAACTTTTTGCAAGGCTTTAGTTGTTAAATGGAAAGAGTAACCAACTTGTCAGTGACAACTGTCTTGAGTTTGGCATTTGTGACAATGTCCTGGGATTACCCACAAACGCCTCACCTGCAAACTAGTATTGTGTGGCTTTGTGAGCGGTATAGAGCAAAATCGATTACATGTACGTGTTATGTGAGAGTCTCAGCTTTCCATAGCTGGGTCATAGTAGTTCCCTAGCTCCAACCATTCAGTCTCTACAGATATTTTTTGTTAGAAGGGTTTAAGCCCAACATTCCAAATTTAGGGTTAGTACAATGCCTCCACGTTTTTTCAAAGTTTCCAACCCACCTGCTCCTCGTTAGTATAGTGGTGAGTATCCCCGCCTGTCACGGGGAGACCGGGGTTCAATTCCCCCGACGGGTGAGAAAGTACTGCTCTTTTTTTTAGGGTGAACAATGTTGCTGAGCCACACAGTGGAACATATTCTTGGAAAAAAAGCTTTATGATACAATTTCCTGCCTTTGAGGTAACTCAGCCTTCCAAGGCATTGGTTGTTCAGTGGTAGAATTCTCGGCCTGCACCACGCGGGAGGCCCGGGTTCGATTCCCGGCAATGCAGGAAGTTTTGAACATGTCATTTCGACAAGTATGCAAACCCCTGAGGAGGAAATCTGTGTTAGATTGCCAGGCAAACAGAAATCTCTGGTCTTGGTCGAATTCTCAACTGATCTCTGAAAAATAAGACTTTTGAACATTTACTCATTCTCAGTAGACTTTGGTGAATCCATTGCAGATTTCCAGTGTGGAGGTGATTAACTTTTTGCAAGGCTTTAGTTGTTAAATGGGAAAGAGTAACCAACTTGTCAGTGACAACTGTCTTGAGTTTGGCATTTGTGACAATGTCCTGGGAATTACCCACAAACGCCTCACCTGCAAACTAGTATTGTGTGGCTGTGAGCGGTCTATAGAGCAAAATCGATTACATGTACGTGTTTGTGAGAGTCTCAGCTTTTCCATAGCGGGTCATAGTAGTTCCTAGCTCAACCATTCAGTCTCTACAGATATTTTTGTTAGAAGGGTTTAAGCCCAACATTCCAAATTTTAGGGTTAGTACCAATGCTCCACGTTTTTTCAAAGTTCCAACCAACCTGCTCCTCGTTAGTATAGTGGTGAGTATCCCCGCCTGTCACGCGGGGAGACGGGTTCAATTCCCCGACGGGGAGAAAGTACTGCTCTTTTTTTAGGGTGAACAATGTTGGCTGAGCCCACAAAGTGGAACATATTTTTGGAAAAAAAGCTTTATGATACAATTTCCTGCCTTTGAGGTTAACTCAGCCTTCCAAGGCATTGGTTGTTCAGTGGTAGAATTCTCGCTGCCACGCGGGAGGCCCGGGTTCGATCCCGGCCAATGCAGGAAGTTTTGAACATGTCATTTTCGACAAGTATGCAAACCCTGAGGCGGAAATCTGTGTTAGATTGCCAGGCAAACAGAAATCTCTGGTCTTGGTCGAATTCTCAACTGACTCTTGAAAAAATAAGACTTTGAACATTTAACTCATTTCTCAGTAGACTTTGGTGAATCCATTGCAGATTCTCCAGTGTGTGAGGTGATTAACTTTTTGCAAGGCTTTAGTTGTTAAATGGGAAAGAGTAACCAACTTGTCAGTGCACAACTGTCTGAGTTTGGCATTTGTGACAATGTCCCTGGGATTACCCACAAACGCCTCACCTGTCAAACTAGTATTGTGTGGCTTGTGAGCGGTTATAGAGCAAAATCGATTACATGTACGTGTTTGTGAGAGTCTCAGCTTTCCATAGCGGGTCATAGTAGTTCCTAGCTCCAACCATTCAGTCTCTACAGATATTTTTGTTAGAAGGGTTTAAGCCCAAAATTCCAAAATTAGGGTTAGTACCAATGCTCCACGTTTTTTCAAAGTTCCAACCCACTGCTCCTCGTTAGTATAGTGGTGAGTATCCCGCCTGTCACGCGGCGAGACCGGGTTCAATTCCCCGCACGGGGAGAAAGTACTGACTCTTTTTTTTAGGTGGTGAACAATGTTGTTGAGCCAAAAGTGGAACATTATTCTTGGAAAAAAAGCTTTATGATACAATTTCCTGCCTTTGAGGTTAACTCAGCCTTCCAAGGCATTGGTGTTCAGTGGTAGAATTCTCGCCTGCCACGCGGGAGGCCCGGGTTCGATTCCCGGCCAATGCAGGAAGTTTTTGAACATGTCATTTCGACAAGTATGCAAACCCCTGAGGAGGAAATCTGTGTTAGATTGCCAGGCAAACAGAAATCTCTGGTCTTGGTCGAATTCTCAAATGACTCTTGAAAAATAAGACTTTTGAACATTTACTCATTTCAGTAGACTTTGGTGAATCCATTGCAGATTTCCAGTGTGTGAGGTGATTAACTTTTTGCAAGGCTTTAGTTGTTAAATGGGAAAGAGTAACCAACTTGTCAGTGACAACTGTCTTTGAGTTTGGCATTTGTGACAATGTCCTGGGATTACCCACAAACGCCTCACCTGCAAACTAGTATTGTGTGGCTTGTGAGCGGTTTATAGAGCAAAATCGATTACATGTACGTGTTTGTGAGAGTCTCAGCTTTCCATAGCTGGGTCATAGTAGTTCCTAGCTCCAACCATTCAGTCTCTACAGATATTTTTGTTAGAAGGGTTTAAGCCCAACATTCCAAATTTAGGGTTAGTACAATGCTCCACGTTTTTTTCAAAGTTCCAACCCACCTGCTCCTCGTTAGTATAGTGGTGAGTATCCCCGCCTGTCACGCGGGAGACCGGGGTTCAATTCCCCGACGGGGAGAAAGTACTGCTCTTTTTTTAGGGTGAACAATGTTGTTGAGCCCACAAAGTGGAACATATTCTTGGAAAAAAAGCTTTATGATACAATTTCCTGCCTTTGAGGTTAACTCAGCCTTCCAAGGCATCTGGTTGTTCAGTGGTAGAATTCTCGCCTGCCACGCGGGGAGGCCCGGGTTCGATTCCCGGCCAATGCAGGAAGTTTTTGAACATGTCATTTCGACAAGTATGCAAACCCCTGAGGAGGGAAATCTGTGTTAGATTGCCAGGCAAACAGAAATCTCTGGTCTTGGTCGAATTCTCAACTGACTCTTGAAAAATAAGACTTTGAACATTTATCATTCTCAGTAGACTTTGGTGAATCATTGCAGATTTCCAGTGTGTGAGGTGATTAACTTTTTTGCAAGGCTTTAGTTGTTAAATGGGAAAGAGTAACCAACTTGTCAGTGACAACTGTCTTGAGTTTGGCATTTGTGACAATGTCCTGGGATTACCCACAAACGCCTCACCTGCAAACTAGTATTGTGTGGCTTGTGAGCGGTATAGAGCAAAATCGATTACATGTACGTGTTTGTGAGAGTCTCAGCTTTCCATAGCTGGGTCATAGTAGTTCCTAGCTCCAACCATTCAGTCTCTACAGATATTTTTGTTAGAAGGGTTTAAGCCCAACATTCCAAATTTAGGGTTAGTACCAATGCTCCACGTTTTTTCAAAGTTTCCAACCCACCTGCTCCTCGTTAGATATAGTGGTGAGTATCCCAGCCTGTCACGCGGGAGACCGGGTTCAATTCCCCCGACGGGGAGAAAGTACTGCTCTTTTTTTTAGGGTGGAACAATGTTGTTGAGCCCCACAAAGTGGAACATATTCTTGGAAAAAAAGCTTTTATGATACAATTTCCTGCCTTTGAGGTTAAACTCAGCCTTCCAAGGCATTGGTTGTTCAGTGGTAGAATTCTCGGCCTGCCACGCGGGAGGCCCGGGTTCGATTCCCGGCCAATGCAGGAAGTTTTGAACATGTCATTTCGACAAGTATGCAAACCCCTGAGGAGGAAATCTGTGTTAGATTGCCAGGCAAACAGAAATCTCTGGTCTTGGTCGAATTCTCAACTGACTCTTGAAAAAATAAGACTTTGAACATTTACTCATTCTCAGTAGACTTTGGTGAATCCATTGCAGATTTTCCAGTGTGTGAGGTGATTAACTTTTTGCAAGGCTTTAGTTGTTAAATGGGAAAGAGTAACCAACTTGTCAGTGACAACTGTCTTGAGTTTGGCATTTGTGACAATGTCCTGGGATTACCCACAAACGCCTCACCTGCAAACTAGTATTGTGTGGCTTGTGAGCGGTATAGAGCAAATCGATTACATGTACGTGTTTGTGAGAGTCTCAGCTTTCCATAGCGGGGTACATAGTAGTCCTAGCTCCAACCATTCAGTCTCTACAGATATTTTTGTTAGAAGGGTTTAAGCCCAACATTCCAAATTTAGGGTTTAGTACCAATGCTCCACGTTTTTTTTCAAAGTTCCAACCCACCTGCTCCTCGTTAGTATAGTGGTGAGTATCCCCGCCTGTCACGCGGGAGACCGGGGTTCAATTCCCCCACGGGGAGAAAGTACTGCTCTTTTTTTTAGGGTGAACAATGTTGTTGAGCCCACAAAGTGGAACATATTCTTGGAAAAAAAGCTTTATGATACAATTTCCTGCCTTTGAGGTTTAACTCAGCCTTCCAAGGCATTGGTTGTTCAGTGGTAGAATTCTCGCCTGCCACGCGGGAGGCCCGGGTTCGATTCCCGGCCAATGCAGGAAGTTTTGAACATGTCATTTCGACAAGTATGCAAACCCCCTGAGGAGGAAATCTGTGTTAGATTGCCAGGCAAACAGAAATCTCTGGTCTTGGTCGAATTCTCAACTGACTCTTGAAAAATAAGACTTTGAACATTTACTCATTCTCAGTAGACTTTGGTGAATCCATTGCAGATTTCCAGTGTGTTGAGGTGATTAACTTTTTTGCAAGGCTTTAGTTGTTAAATGGGAAAGAGTAACCAACTTGTCAGTGACAACTGTCTTGAGTTTGGCATTTGTGACAATGTCCTGGGATACCCACAAACGCCTCACCTGCCAAACTAGTATTGTGTGGCTTGTGAGCGGTTTTATAGAGCCAAATCGATTACATGTAACGTGTTTGTGAGAGTCTCAGCTTCCATAGCTGGGTCATAGTAGTTCCTAGCTCCAACCATTCAGTCTCTACAGATATTTTTGTTAGAAGGGTTTAAGCCCAAAATTCCAAATTTAGGGTTAGTACCAATGCTCACGTTTTTTCAAAGTTCCAACCCACTGCTCCTCGTTAGTATAGTGGTGAGTATCCCCGCTGTCACGCCGGAGACCGGGGTTCAATCCCCGACGGGGAGAAAGTACTGCTCTTTTTTTAGGGTGAACAATGTTGTTGAGCCCACAAAGTGGAACATATTCTTGGAAAAAAGCTTTATGATACAATTTCCTGCCTTTGAGGTTAACTCAGCCATCCAAGGCATTGGTTGTTCAGTGGTAGAATTCTCGCCCTGCCACGCGGGAGGCCCCGGGGTTCGATCCCGGCCAATGCAGGAAGTTTTGAACATGTCATTTCGACAAGTATGCAAACCCCCTGAGGAGGAAATCTGTGTTAGATTTGCCAGGCAAACAGAAATCTCTGGTCTTGGTCGAATCTCAACTGACTCTTGAAAAATAATGACTTTGAACATTTACTCATTCTCAGTAGACTTTGGTGAATCCATTGCAGATTTCCAGTGTGTTGAGGTGATTAACTTTTTGCAAGGCTTTAGTTGTTAATGGGGAAAGAGTAACCAACCTTGTCAGTGGACAACTGTCTTGAGTTTGGCATTTGTGACAATGTCCTGGGATTACCCACAAACGCCTCACCTGCAAAACTAGTATTGTGTGGCTTGTGAGCGGTTATAGAGCAAAATCGATTACATGTTACGTGTTTGTGAGAGTCTCAGCTTTCCATAGCTGGGTCATAGTAGTTCCTAGCTCCAACCATTCAGTCTCTACAGATATTTTTGTTAGAAGGGTTTAAGCCCAACATTCCAAATTTAGGGTTAGTACCAATGCTCCACGTTTTTTTCAAAGTTCCAACCCACCTGCTCCTCGTTAGTATAGTGGTGAGTATCCCCGCCTGTCACGCGGGAGACCGGGGTTCAATTCCCCCACGGGGAGAAAGTACTGCTCTTTTTTTAGGGTGAACAATGTTGTTGAGCCCACAAAGTGGAACATATTCTTGGAAAAAAGCTTTATGATACAATTTCCTGCCTTTGAGGTTAACTCAGCCTTCCAAGGCATTGGTGTTCAGTGGTAGGAATTCTCGCCTGCCACGCGGGAGGCCGGGTTCGATTCCTGCCAATGCAGGAAGTTTTGAACATGTCATTTCGACAAGTATGCAAACCCCTGAGGAGGAAATCTGTGTTAGATTGCCAGGCAAACAGAAATCTCTGGTCTTGGTCGAATTCTCAACTGACTCTTGAAAAATAAGACTTTGAACATTTACTCATTCTCAGTAGACTTTGGTGAATCCATTGCAGATTTCCAGTGTGTGAGGTGATTAACTTTTGCAAGGCTTTAGTTGTTAAATGGGAAAGAGTAACCAACTTGTCAGTGACAACTGTCTTGAGTTTGGCATTTGTGACAATGTCCTGGGATTACCACAAACGCCTCACCTGCAAACTAGTATTGTGTGGCTTGTGAGCGGTATAGAGCAAAATCGATTACATGTAAGTGTTTGTGAGAGTCTCAGCTTTCCATAGCTGGGTCATAGTAGTCCTAGCTCCAACCATTCAGTCTCTACAGATATTTTTGTTAGAAGGGTTTAAGCCCCAACATTCCAAATTTAGGGTTAGTACCAATGCTCCACGTTTTTTCAAAGTTCCAAACCACCTGCTCCTCGTTAGTATAGTGGTGAGTATCCCGCCTGTCACGCGGGAGACCGGGGTTCAATCCCCCACGGGGAGAAAGTACTGCTCTTTTTTTTAGGGTGAACAATGTTGTTGAGCCCACAAAGTGGAACATATTCTTGGAAAAAAAGCTTTATGATACAATTTCCTGCCTTTGAGGTTAACTCAGCCTTCCAAGGCATTGGTTGTTTCAGTGGTAGAATTCTCGCCTGCCACGCGGGAGGCCCGGGTTCGATTCCCGGCCAATGCAGGAAGTTTTGAACATGTCATTTCGACAAGTATGCAAACCCCTGAGGAGGAAATCTGTGTTAGATTGCCAGGCAAACAGAAATCTCTGGTCTTGGTCGAATTCTCAACTGACTCTTGAAAAATAAGACTTTGAACATTTACTCATTCTCAGTAGACTTTGGTGAATCATTGCAGATTTCCAGTGTGTGAGGTGATTAACTTTTTGCAAGGCTTTAGTTGGTTAACTGGGAAAGAGTAACCAACTTGTCAGTGACAACTGTCTTGAGTTTGGCATTTGTGACAATGTCCTGGGATTACCCACAAACGCCTCACCTGCAAACTAGTATTGTGTGGCTTGTGAGCGGTATAGAGCAAAATCGATTACATGTACGTGTTTGTGAGAGTCTCAGCTTTCCATAGCTGGGTCATAGTAGTTCCTAGCTCCAACCATTCAGTCTCTACAGATATTTTTGTTAGAAGGGTTTTAAGCCCAAAATTCCAAATTCTAGGGTTAGTACCATATGCTCCACGTTTTTTCAAAGTTCCAACCCACCTGCTCCTCGTTAGTATAGTGGTGAGTATCCCCGCCTGTCACGCCGGAGAGAGACCGGGGTTCAATTCCCCGACGGGGAGAAAGTACTGCTCTTTTTTTAGGGTGAACAATGTTGTTGAGCCCACAAAGTGGAACATATTCTTGGAAAAAAAGCTTTATGATACAATTTCCTGCCTTTGAGGTTAACCAGCCTTCCAAGGCATTGGTTGTTCAGTGGTAGAATTCTCGCCTGCCACGCGGGAGGCCCGGGTTCGATTCCCGGCCAATGCAGGAAGTTCTTGAACATGTCATTTCGACAAGTATGCAAACCCCTGAGGAGGAATCTGTGTTAGATTGCCAGGCAACAGAAATTCTCTGGTCTTGGTCGAATTCTCAAACTGACTCTTGAAAAATAAGACTTTGAACATTTACTCATTCTCAGTAGACTTTGGTGAATCCATTGCAGATTTCCAGTGTGTGAGGTGATTAACTTTTTTGCAAGGCTTTAGTTGTTAAATGGGAAAGATGTAACCAACTTGTCAGTGACAACTGTCTTGAGTTTTGGCATTTGTGACAATGTCCTGGGATTACCCACAAACGCCTCACCTGCAAATAGTATTGTGTGGCTTTGTGAAGCGGTATAGAGCAAAATCGATTACATGTACGTGTTTGTGAGAGTCTCAGCTTTCCATAGCTGGGTCATAGTAGTTCCTAGCTCCAACCATTCAGTCTCTACAGATATTTTTGTTAGAAGGGTTTAAGCCCAACATTCCAAATTTAGGGTTAGTACCAACTGCTCCACGTTTTTTCAAAGTTCCAACCCACCTGCCTCCTCGTTAGTATAGTGGTGAGTATCCCCGCCTGTCACGCGGGAGACCGGGGTTCAATTCCCCGACGGGAGAAAGTACTGCTCTTTTTTTTAGGGTTGAACAATGTTGTTGAGCCCACAAAGTGAACATATTCTTGGAAAAAAAGCTTTATGATACAATTTCCTGCCTTTGAGGTTAACTCAGCCTTCCAAGGCATTGGTTGTTCAGTGGTAGAATTCTCGCCTGCCACGCGGGAGGCCCGGGTTCGATTCCGGCCAATGCAGGAAGTTTTGAACATGTCATTTCGACAAGTATGCAAACCCCTGGAGGAGGAAATCTGTGTTAGATTGCCAGGCAAACAGAAATCTCTGGTCTTGGTCGAATTCTCAACTGACTCTTGAAAATAAGACTTTGAACATTTACTCATTCTCAGTAGACTTTGGTGAATCCATTGCAGATTTCCAGTGTGTGAGGTGATTAACTTTTTGCAAGGCTTTAGTTGTTTAAATGGAAAGAGTAACCAACTTGTCAGTGACAACTGTCTTTGAGTTTGGCATTTGTGACAATGTCCTGGGATTACCCACAAACGCCTCACCTGCAAACTAGTATTGTGTGGCTTGTGAGCAGGTTATAGAGCAAAATCGATTACATGTACGTGTTTGTGAGAGTCTCAGCTTTCCATAGCTGGGTCATAGTAGTTCCTAGCTCCAACCATTCAGTCTCTACAGATATTTTTGTTAGAAGGGTTTAAGCCCAACATTCCAAATTTAGGGTTAGTACCAACTGCTCCACGTTTTTTCAAAGTTCCAACCCACCTGCTCCTCGTTAGTATAGTGGTGAGTATCCCCGCCTGTCACGCCGGGAGACGGGGTTCAATTCCCCGACGGGGAGAAAGTTTACTGCTCTTTTTTTAGGGTGAACAATGTTGTTGAGCCCACAAAGTGGAACATATTCTTGGAAAAAAGCTTTATGATACAATTTCCTGCCTTTGAGGTTAACTCAGCCTTCCAAGGCATTGGTTGTTCAGTGGTCTAGAATTCTCGCCTGCCACGCGGGAGGCCCGGGTTCGATTCCCGGCCAATGCAGGAAGTTTTTGAACCTGTCATTTCGAAAGTATGCAAAACCCCTGAGGAGGAAATCTGTGTTAGATTGCCAGGCCAAACAGAAATCTCTGGTCTTGGTCGAATTCTCAACTGACTCTTGAAAAATAAGACTTTGAACATTTACTCATTCTCAGTAGACTTTGGTGAATCCATTGCAGATTTCCAGGTGTGGAGGTGATTAACTTTTTGCAAGGCTTTAGTTGTTAAATGGGAAAGAGTAACAACTTGTCAGTGACAACTGTTCTTGAGTTTGGCATTTGTGACAATGTCCTGGGATTACCCACAAACGGCCTCACCTGCAAACTAGTATTGTGTGGCTTGTGAGCGGTATAGAGCAAAATCGATTACATGTACGTTGTTTGTGAGAGTCTCAGCTTTCCATAGCTGGGTCATAGTAGTTCCTAGCTCCAACCATTCAGTCTCTACAAGATATTTTTGTTAGAAGGGTTTAAGCCCAACATTCCAAATTTAGGGTTAGTACCAAGCTCCACGTTTTTTCAAAGTTCCAACCCACCTGCTCCTCGTTAGTATAGTGGTGAGTATCCCCGCCTGTCACGCGGGAGACCGGGGTTCAATTCCCGACGGGGAGAAAGTACTGCTCTTTTTTTAGGGTGAACAATGTTGTTGAGCCACAAAGTGGAACATATTCTTGGAAAAAAGCTTTATGATACAATTTCCTGCCTTTGAGGTTAACTCAGCCTTCCAAGGCATGGTTGTTCAGTGGTAGAATTCTCGCCTGCCACGCGGGAGGCCCGGGTTCGATTCCCGGCCAATGCAGGAAGTTTTGAACATGTCATTTCGACAAGTATGCAAACCCCTGAGGAGGAAATCTGTGTTAGATTGCCAGGCAAACAGAAATCTCTGGTCTTGGTCGAATTCTCAACTGACTCTTGAAAATAAGACTTTGAACATTTACTCATTCTCAGTAGACTTTGGTGAATCCATTGCAGATTTCCAGTGTGTGAGGTGATTAACTTTTTGCAAGGCCTTTAGTTGTTAAATGGAAAGAGTAACCAACTTGTCAGTGACAACTGTCTTGAGTTTGGCATTTGTGACAATGTCCTGGGATTACCCACAAACGCCTCACCTGCAAACTAGTATTGTGTGGCTTGTGAGCGGTATAGAGCAAAATCGATTACATGTACGTGTTTGTGAGAGTCTCAGCTTTCCATAGCTGGGTACATAGTAGTTCCTAGCTCAACCATTCAGTCTCTACAGATATTTTTGTTAGAAGGGTTTAAGCCCAACATTCCAAATTTAGGGGTTAGTACCAATGCTCCACGTTTTTTCAAAGTTTCCAACCCACCTGCTCCTCGTTAGTATAGTGGTGAGTATCCCCGCCTGTCACGCGGGAGACCGGGATTCAATTCCCCGAGGGGAGAAAGTACTGCTCTTTTTTTAGGGTGAACAATGTTGCTTGAGCCCACAAAGTGGAACATATTCTTGGAAAAAAAGCTTTTATGATACAATTTCCTGCCTTTGAGGTTAACTCAGCCTTCCAAGGCATTGGTTGTTCAGTGGTAGAATTCTCGCCTGCCACGCGGGAGGCCCGGGTTCGATTCCCTGGCCAATGCAGGAAGTTTGAACATGTCATTTCGACAAGTATGCAAACCCTGAGGAGGAAATCTGTGTTAGATTGCCAGGCAAACAGAAATCTCTGGTCTTGGTCGAATTCTCAACTGACTCTGAAAAATAAGACTTTGAACATTTACTCATTCTCAGTAGACTTTGGTGTAATCCATTGCAGATTTCCAGTGTGTGAGGTGATTAACTTTTTGCAAGGCTTTAGTTGTTAAATGGGAAAGAGTAACCAACTTGTCAGTGACAACTGTCTTGAGTTTGGCATTTGTGACAATGTCCTGGATTACCCACAAACGCCTCACCTGCAAACTAGTATTGTGTGGCTTGTGAGCGGTATAGAGCAAAATCGATTACATGTACGTGTTTGTGAGAGTCTCAGCTTTCCATAGCTGGGTCATAGTAGTTCCTAGCTCCAACCATTCAGTCTCTACAGATATTTTGTTAGAAGGGTTTAAGCCCAAACATTCCAAATTTAGGGTTAGTACCAATGCTCCACGTTTTTTCAAAGTTTCCAACCCACTGTCCTCTCGTTAGTATAGTGGTGAGTATCCCCGCCTGTCAAGCGGGAGACGGGGTTCAATTCCCCGACGGGGAGAAAGTACCTGCTCTTTTTTTAGGGTGAACAATGTTGCTTGAGCCCACAAAGTGGAACATATTTCTTGGAAAAAAAAGCTTTATGATACAATTTCCTGCCTTTGAGGTTAACTCAGCCTTCCAAGGCATTGGTTGTTCAGTGGTAGAATTCTCGCCTGCCACGCGGGAGCCCGGGTTCGATTCCCGGCCAATGCAGGAAGTTTTGAACATGTCATTTCGACAAGTATGCAAACCCCTGAGGAGGAAATCTGTGTTAGATTGCCAGGCAAACAGAAATCTCTGGTCCTTGGTCGAATTCTCAACTGGACTCTTGAAAAATAAGACTTTGAAACATTTACTCATTCTCAGTAGACTTTGGTGAATCCATTGCAGATTTCCAGGTGTGTGAGGTGATTAACTTTTTGCAAGGCTTTAGTTGTTAAATGGGAAAGAGTAACCAACTTGTCAGTGACAACTGTCTTGAGTTTGGCATTTGTGACAATGTCCCTGGGATTACCCACAAACGCCTCACCTGCAAACTAGTATTGTGGGTTGTGAGCGGTATAGAGCAAATCGATTACATGTACGTGTTTGTGAGAGTCTCAGCTTTCCATAGCTGGGTCATAGTAGTCCCTAGCTCCAACCATTCAGTCTCTACAGATATTTTTGTTAGAAGGGTTTAAGCCCAACATTCCAAATTTAGGGTTAGTACCAATGCTCCACGTTTTTTCAAAGTTCCAACCCACCTGCTCCTCGTTAGTATAGTTGGTGAGTATCCCCGCCTGTCACGCGGGGAGACCGGGGTTCAATTCCCCGACGGGGAGAAAGTACTGCTCTTTTTTTTAGGGTGAACAATGTTGTTGAGCCCACAAAGTGGAACATTATTCTTGGAAAAAAAGCTTTATGATACAATTCTCCTGCCTTTGAGGTTAACTCAGCCTTTCCAAGGCATTGGTTGTTCAGTGGTAGAATTCTCGGCCTGCCACGCGGGAGGCCCGGGTTCGATTCCCGGCCAATGCAGGAAGTTTTGAACATGTCATTTCGACAAGTATGCAAACCCCTGAGGAGGAAATCTGTGTTAGATTGCCAGGCAAACAGAAATCTCTGGTCTTGGTCGAATTCTCAACTGACTCTTGAAAAATAAGACTTTGAACATTTACTCATTCTCAGTAGACTTTGTTGAATCCATTGCAGATTTCCCGTGGTGGAGGTGATTAACTTTTTGCAAGGGCTTTAGTTGTTAAATGGGAAAGAGTAACCAACTTGTCAGTGACAACTGTCTTGAGTTTGGCATTTGTGACAATGTCCTGGGATTACCCACAAAGCCTCACCTGCAAACTAGTATTGTGTGGCTTCGTGAGCGGTATAGAGCAAAATCGATTACATGTACGTGTTTGTGAGAGTCTCAGCTTTCCATAGCTGGGTCATAGTAGTTCCTAGCTCCAACCATTCAGTCTCTACAGATATTTTTGTTAGAAGGGTTTTAAGCCCAACATTCCAAATTTAGGGTTAGTACCAATGCTCCACGTTTTTTCAAAGTTCCAACCCACCTGCTCCTCGTTAGTATAGTGGTGAGTATCCCCGCCTGTCACGCGGGAGACCGGGGTTCAATTCCCCCGACGGGGAGAAAGTACTGCTCTTTTTTTAGGGTGAACAATGTTGCTTGAGCCCACAAAGTGGAACATATTCTTGGAAAAAAGCTTTATGATACAATCTTCCTGCCTTTGAGGTTAACTCAGCCTTCCAAGGCATTGGTTGTTCAGTGGTAGAATTCTCGCCTGCCACGCGGGAGGCCCGGGTTCGATTCCGGCCAATGCAGGAAGTTTTGAACATGTCATTTCGACAAGTATGCAAACCCCTGAGGAGGAAATCTGTGTTAGATTGCCAGGCAAACAGAAACTCTCTGGTCTTGGTCGAATTCTCAACTGACTCTTGAAAAATAAGACTTTGAACATTTACTCATTCTCAGTAGACTTTGGTGAATCCATTGCAGATTTCCAGTGTGTGAGGTGATTAACTTTTTGCAAGGCTTTAGTTGTTAAATGGGAAAGAGTAACCAACTTGTCAGTGACAACTGTCTTTGAGTTTGGCATTTGTGACAATGTCCTGGGATTACCCACAAACGCCTCACCTGCAAACTAGTATTGTGTGGCTTGTGAGCGGTTATAGAGCAAAATCGATTACATGTACGTGTTTGTGAGAGTCTCAGCTTTCCATAGCTGGGTCATAGTAGTTCTAGCTCAACCATTCAGTCTCTACAGATATTTTTGTTAGAAGGGTTTAAGCCCAACATTCCAAATTTAGGGTTAGTACCAATGCTCCACGTTTTTTCAAAGTTCCAACCCACCTGCTCCTCGTTAGTATAGTGGTGAGTATCCCCGCTGTTCACGCGGGAGACCGGGGTTCAATTCCCCGACGGGGAGAAAGTACTGCTCTTTTTTTAGGGTGAACAATGTTGTTGAGCCCACAAAGTGGAACATATTCTTGGAAAAAAGCTTTATGATACAATTTCCTGCCTTTGAGGTTAACTCAGCCTTCCAAGGCATTGGTTGTTCAGTGGTAGAATTCTCGCCTGCCACGCGGGAGGCCCGGGTTCGATTCCCGGCCAATGCAGGAAGTTTTGAACATGTCATTTCGACAAGTATGCAAACCCCTCTGAGGAGGAAATCTGTGTTAGATTGCCAGGCAAAACAGAAATCTCTGGGTCTTGGTCGAATTCTCAACTGACTCTTGAAAAATAAGACTTTGAACCATTTTACTCATTCTCAGTAGACTTTGGTGAATTCCATTGCAGATTTCCAGTGTGTGAGGTGATTAACTTTTTGCAAGGCTTTAGTTGTTAAATGGGAAAGAGTAACCAACTTGTCAGTGACAACTGTCTTGAGTTTGGCATTTGTGACAATGTCCTGGGATTACCCACAAACGCCTCACCTGCAAAACTAGTATTGTGTGGCTTGTGAGCGTATAGAGCAAATCGATTACATGTACGTGTTTGTGAGAGTCTCAGCTTTCCATAGCGGGTCATAGTAGTTCCTAGCTCCAACCATTCAGTCTCTACAGATATTTTTGTTAGAAGGGTTTAAGCCCAACATTCCAAATTAGGGTTAGTACCAATGCTCCACGTTTTTTCAAAGTTCCAACCACCTGCTCCTCGTTAGTATAGTGGTGAGTATCCCCGCCTGTCACGCGGGAGACCGGGGTTCAATTCCCCGACGGGGAGAAAGTACTGCTCTTTTTTTAGGGTGAACAATGTTGTTGAGCCCACAAGTGGAACAATATCTTGGAAAACAAAGCTTTATGATTACAATTCCTGCCTTTGAGGTTAACTCAGCCTTCCAAGGCATTGGTTGTTCAGTGGTAGAATTCTCGCCTGCCACGCGGGAGGCCGGGTTCGATTCCCGGCCAATGCAGGAAGTTTTTGAACATGTCATTTCGACAAGTATGCAAACCCCTGAGGAGGAAATCTGTGTTAGATTGCCGGCAAACAGAATCTCTGGTCTTGGTCGAATTCTCAACTGACTCTTTGAAAAATAAGACTTTGAACATTTTACTCATTCTCAGTAGACTTTGGTGAATCCATTGCAGATTTCCAGTGTGTGAGGTGATTAACTTTTTGCAGGCTTTAGTTGTTAAATGGGAAAGAGTAACCAACTTGTCAGTGACAACTGTCTTGAGTTTGGCATTTGTGACAATGTCCTGGGATTACCCACAAACGCCTCACCTGCAAACTAGTATTGTGTGGCTTGTGAGCGGTTATAGAGCAAAATCGATTACATGTACGTGTTTGTGAGAGTCTCAGCTTTCCATAGCTGGGTCATAGTAGTTCCTAGCTCCAACCATTCAGTCTCTACAGATATTTTTGTTAGAAGGGTTTAAGCCCAAATTCCAAATTTAGGGTTAGTACCAATGCTCCACGTTTTTTCAAAGTCCCAACCCACCTGCTCCTCGTTAGTATAGTGGTGAGTATCCCCGCCTGTCACGACGGAGGACGGGGTTTCAATTCCCCGACGGGGAGAAAAGTACTGCTCTTTTTTTTAGGGTGAACAATGTTGTTGAGCCCACAAAGTGGGAACATATTCTTGGAAAAAAAGCTTTATGATACAATTTCCTGCCTTTGAGGTTAACTCAGCCTTCCAAGGCATTGGTTGTTCAGTGGTAGAATTCTCGCCTTGCCACGCGGGAGGCCCGGGTTCGATTCCCGGCCAATGCAGGAAGTTTTGAACATGTCATTTCGACAAGTATGCAAACCCCTGAGGAGGAAATCTGTGTTAGATTGCCAGGCAAACAGAAATCTCTGGTCTTGGTCGAATTCTCAACTGACTCTTGAAAAATAAGACTTTGAACATTTACTCATTCTCAGTAGACTTTGGTGAATCCATTGCAGATTTCCAGTGTGTGAGGTGATTAACTTTTTGCAAGGCTTTAGTTGTTAAATGGGAAAGAGTAACCAACTTGTCAGTGACAACTGTCTTGAGTTTGGCATTTGTGACAATGTCCTGGGATTACCCACAAACGCCTCACCTGCAAACTAGTATTGTGTGGCTTGTGAGCGGTTATAGAGCAAAATCGATTACATGTACGTGTTTGTGAGAGTCTCAGCTTTCCATAGCGGGGTCATAGTAGTTCCTAGCTCCAACCATTCAGTCTCTACAGATATTTTTGTTTAGAAGGGTTTAAGCCCAACATTCCAAATTTAGGGTTAGTACCAATGCTCCACGTTTTTTCAAAGTTCCAACCCACCTGATCCTCGTTAGTATAGTGGTGAGTATCCCCGCCTGTCACGCGGGAGAGACCGGGGTTCAATTCCCCGACGGGGAGAAAGTACTGCTCTTTTTTTTAGGGTGAACAATGTTGTTGAGCCCACAAAGTGGAACATATTCTTGGAAAAAAAAGCTTTATGATACAATTTCCTGCCTTTGAGGTTAAACTCAGCCTTCCAAGGCATTGGTTGTTCAGTGGTAGAATTCTCGCCTGCCAGCGGGAGGCCCGGGTTCGATTCCCGGCCAATGCAGGAAGTTTTGAACATGTCATTTCGACAAGTATGCAAACCCATGAGGAGGAAATCTGTGTTAGATTGCCAGGCAAACAGAAATCTCTGGTCTTGGTCGAATTCTCAACTGACTCTTGAAAAATAAGACTTTGAACATTTACTCATTCTCAGTAGACTTTGGTGAATCCATTGCAGATTTCCAGTGTGTGAGGTGATTAACTTTTTTGCAAGGCTTTAGTTGTTAAATGGGAAAGAGTAACCAACTTGTCAGTGGACAACTGTCTTGAGTTTGGCATTTTGTGACAATGTCCTGGATTACCCACAAACGCCTCACCTGCAAACTAGTATTGTGTGGCTTGTGAGCGGTATAGAGCAAAATCGATTACATGTACGTGTTTGTGAGAGTCTCAGCTTTCCATAGCTGGGTCATAGTAGTTCCTAGCTCCAACCATTCAGTCTCTACAGATATTTTTGTTTAGAAGGGTTTAAGCCCAACATTCCAAATTTAGGGTTAGTACCAATGCTCCAGTTTTTTCAAAGTTCCAACCCACCTGCTCCTCGTTAGTATAGTGGTGAGTATCCCCGCCTTGTCACGCGGGAGACCGGGGTTCAATTCCCCGACGGGGAGAAAGTACTGCTCTTTTTTTAGGGTGAACAATGTTGTTGAGCCCACAAAGTGAACATATTCTTGGAAAAAAAGCTTTCTGATACAATTTCCTGCCTTTGAGGTTAACTCAGCCTTCCAAGGCATTGGTTGTTCAGTGGTAGAATTCTCGCCTGCCACGCGGGAGGCCCGGGTCGATTCCTCGGCCAATGCAGGAAGTTTTGAACATGTCATTTCGACAAGTATGCAAACCCCTGAGGAGGAAATCTGTGTTAGATTGCCAGGCAAACAGAAATCTCTGGTCTTGGTTTCGAATTCTCAACTGACTCTGAAAAATAAGACTTTGAACATTTACTCATTCTCAGTAGACTTTGGTGAATCCATTGCAGATTTCCAGTGTGTGAGGTGATTAACTTTTTGCAAGGCTTTAGTTGTTAAATGGGAAAGAGTAACCAACTTGTCAGTGACAACTGTCTTTGCGTTTGGCATTTTGTGACAATGTCCTGGGATTACCCACAAACGCCTCACCTGCAAACTAGTATTGTGTGGCTTGTGAGCGGTATAGAGCAAAATCGATTACATGTACGTGTTTGTGAGAGTCTCAGCTTTCCATAGCTGGGTCATAGTAGTTCCTAGCTCCAACCATTCAGTCTCTTACAGATATTTTTGTTAGAAGGGTTTAAGCCCAACATTCCAAATTTAGGGTTAGTACCAATGCTCCACGTTTTTTTCAAAGTTCCAACCCACCTGCTCCTCGTTAGTATAGTGGTGAGTATCCCCGCCTGTCACGCGGGAGACCGGGGTTCAATTCCCCACGGGGAGAATTACTGCTCTTTTTTTAGGGTGAACAATGTTGTTGAGCCCACAAAGTGGAACATATTCTTGGAAAAAAGCTTTATGATACAATTTCCTGCCTTTGAGGTTAACTCAGCCTTCCAAGGCATTGGTTGTTCAGTGGCTAGAATTCTCGCCTGCCACGCGGGAGGCCCGGGTTCGATTCCCGGCCAATGCAGGAAGTTTTGAACATGTCATTTCGACAAGTATGCAAACCCCTTGAGGAGGAAATCTGTGTTAGATTGCCAGGCAAACAGAAATCTCTGGTCTTGGTCGAATTCTCAACTGACTCTTGAAAAATAAGACTTTGAACATTTACTCATTCTCAGTAGACTTTGGTGAATCCATTGCAGATTTCCAGTGTGTGAGGTGATTAACTTTTGCAAGGCTTTAGTTGTTAAATGGGAAGAGTAACCAACTTGTCAGTGACAACTGTCTTGAGTTTGGCATTTGTGACAATGTCTGGGATTACCCACAAAGGCCTCACCTGCAAACTTAGTATTGTGTGGCTTGTGAGCGGTATAGAGCAAAATCGATTACATGTACGTGTTTGTGAGAGTCTCAGCTTCCCATAGCTGGGTCATAGTAGTTCCTAGCTCCAACCATTCAGTCTCTACAGATATCTTTTGTTAGAAGGGTTTAAGCCCAACATTCCAAATTTTAGGGTTAGTACCAATGCTCCACGTTTTTTCAAAGTTCCAACCCACCCTGCTCCTCGTTAGTATAGTGGTGAGTATCCCCGCCTGTTCACGCGGGAGACCGGGGTTCAATTCCCCCGACGGGGAGAGAAAGTACTGCTCTTTTTTTAGGGTGAACAATGTTGTTGAGCCCACAAAGTGGAACATATTCTTGGAAAAAAAAGCTTTATGATACAATTTCCTGCCTTTGAGGTTAACTCAGCCTTCCAAGGCATTGGTTGTTCAGTGGTAGAATTCTCGCCTGCCACGCGGGGGAGGCCCGGGTTCGATTCCCGGCCAATGCAGGAAGTTTTGAACATGTCATTTCGACAAGTATGCAAACCCCTGAGGAGGAAATCTGTGTTAGATTGCCAGGCAAACAGAAATCTCCTGGTCTTGGTCGAATTCTCAACTGACTCTTGAAAAATAAGACTTTGAACATTTTACTCATTCTCAGTAGACTTTGGTGAATCCATTGCAGATTTCCAGTGTGTGAGGTGATTAACTTTTTGCAAGGCTTTAGTTGTTAACTGGGAAAGAGTAACCAACTTGTCAGTGACAACTGTCTTGAGTTTGGCATTTGTGACAATGTCCTGGATTACCCACAAACGCCTCACCTGCAAACTAGTATTGTGTGGCTTGTGAGCGGTATAGAGCAAATCGATTACATGTACGTGTTTGTGAGAGTCTCAAGCTTTCCATAGCTGGGTCATAGTAGTTCCTAGCTCCAACCATTCAGTCTCTACAGATATTTTTGTTAGAAGGTTTAAGCCCAACATTCCAAATTTAGGGTTAGTACCAATGCTCCACGTTTTTTCAAAGTTCCAACCCACCTTGCTCCTCGTTAGTATAGTGGTGAGTATCCCCGCCTGTCACGCGGGAGACCGGGGTTCAATTCCCCACGGGGAGAAAGTACTGCTCTTTTTTTTAGGGTGAACAATGTTGTTGAGCCCACAAAGTGGAACATATTCTTGGAAAAAAAGCTTTATGATACAATTTCCTGCCTTTGAGGTTAACTCAGCTCTTCCAAGGCATTGGTTGTTCAGTGGTAGAATTCTCGCCTGCCACGCGGGAGGCCCGGGTTCGATTCCCGGCCAATGCAGGAAGTTTTTGAACATGTCATTTCGACAAGTATGCAAACCCCTGAGGAGGAAATCTGTGTTAGATTGCCAGGCAAACAGAAATCTCTGGTCTTGGTCGAATTCTCAACTGACTCTTGAAAAATAAGACTTTGAACATTTACTCATTCTCAGTAGACTTTGGTGAATCCATTGCAGATTTCCAGTGTGGAGGTGATAACTTTTTGCAAGGCTTTAGTTGTTAAATGGGAAAGAGTAACCAACTTGTCAGTGACAACTGTCTTGAGTTTGGCATTTGTGACAATGTCCTGGGATTACCACAAACGCCTCACCTGCAAACTAGTATTGTGTGGCTTGTGAGCGGTATAGAGCAAAATCGATTACATGTACGTGTTTGTGAGAGTCTCAGCTTTCCATAGCGGGTCATAGTAGTTCCTAGCTCCAACCATTCAGTCTCTACAGATATTTTTGTTTAGAAGGGTTTAAGCCCAACATTCCAATTTAGGGTTAGTACCAATGCTCCACGTTTTTTCAAAGTTCCAACCCACCTGCTCCTCGTTAGTATAGTGGTGAGTATCCCCGCCTGTCACGCGGGAGACCGGGGTTCAATTCCCCGACGGGGAGAAAGTACTGCTCTTTTTTTAGGGTGAACAATGTTGTTGAGCCCACAAAGTGGAACATATTTCTTGGAAAAAAAGCTTTATGATACAATTTCCTGCCTTTGAGGTTAACTCAGCCTTCCAAGGCATTGGTTGTTCAGTCCGTGTAGAATTCTCGCCTGCCACGCGGGAGGCCCGGGTTCGATTCCCGGCCAATGCAGGAAGTTTTGAACATGTCATTTCGACAAGTATGCAAACCCCTGAGGAGGAAATCTGTGTTAGATTGCCAGGCAAACCAGAAATCTCTGGTCTTGGTCGAATTCTCAACTGACTCTTGAAAAATAAGACTTTGAACATTTACTCATTCTCAGTAGACTTTGGTGAATCCATTGCAGATTTCCAGTGTGTGAGGTGATTAACTTTTTGCAAGGCTTTAGTTGTTAAATGGGGAAAGAGTAACCACTTGTCAGTGACAACTGTCTTGAGTTTGGCATTGTGGACAATGTCCTGGGACTACCCACAAACGCCTCACCTGCAAAATAGTATGTGTGGCTTGTGAGCGGTTATATAGAGCAAAATCGATTACAGTGTACGTTGTTTGTGAGAGTCTCAGCTTTCATAGCTGGGTCATAGTAGTTCCTAGCTCCAACCATTCAGTCTCTACAGATATTTTTGTTAGAAGGGTTTAAGCCCAAAATTCCAAATTTAGGGTTAGTACCAATGCCTCCACGTTTTTTCAAAGTTCCAACCCACCTGCTCCTCGTTAGTATAGTGGTGAGTATCCCCGCCTGTCACGCCGGAGACCGGGGTTCAATTCCCCGACGGGGAGAAAGTACTGCTCTTTTTTTTAGGGTGAACAATGTTGGTTGAGCCCACAAAGTGGAACATATCTTGGAAAAAAAGCTTTATGATACAATTTTCCTGCCTTTGAGGTTAACTCAGCCTTCCAAGGCATTGGTTGTTCAGTGGTTAGAATTCTCGCCTGCCACGCGGGAGGCCGGGTCGATTCCCGGCCAATGCAGGAAGTTTTGAACATGTCATTTCGACAAGTATGCAAACCCCTGAGGAGGGAAATCTGTGTTAGATTGCCAGGCAAACAGAAATCTCTGGTCTTGGTCGAATTCTCAACTGACTCTTGAAAAATAAGACTTGTGAACATTTACTCATTCTCAGTAGACTTTGGTGAATCCATTGCAGATTTCCAGTTGTGTGAGGTGATTAACTTTTTTGCAAGGCTTTTAGTTGTTAAATGGGAAAGAGTAACCAACTTGTCAGTGACAACTGTCTTGAGTTTGGCATTTGTGACAATGTCCTGGGATTTACCACAAACGCCCTCACCTGCAAACTAGTATGTGTGGCTTGTGAGCGGTTATAGAGCAAAATCGATTACATGTACGTGTTTGTGAGGAGTCTCAGCTTTCCATAGCTGGGTCATAGTAGTTCCTAGCTCCAACCATTCAGTCTCTACAGATATTTTTTGTTAGAAGGGTTTAAGCCCAACATTCCAAATTTAGGGTTAGTACCAATGCTCCACGTTTTTTCAAAGTTCCCAACCCACCTGCTCCTCGTTAGTATAGTGGTGAGTTATCCCCGCCTGTCACGCCGGGAGACCGGGGTTCAATTCCCCCGACGGGGAGAAAGTACTGCTCTTTTTTTAGGTGTGAACAATGTTGTTGAGCCCACAAAGTGGAACATATTCTTGGAAAAAAGCTTTATGATACCAATTTCCTGCCTTTGAGGTTAACTCAGCCTTCCAAGGCATTGGTTGTTCAGTGGTAGAATTCTCGCTGCCACGCGGGAGGCCCCGGGTTCGATTCCCGGCCAATGCAGGAAGTTTTGAACATGTCATTTCGACAGTATGCAAACCCCTGAGGAGGAATCTGTGTTAGATTGCCAGGCAACAGAAATCTCTGGTCTTGGTCGAATTCTCAACTGACTCTTGAAAAATAAGACTTTGAACATTTACTCATTCTCAGTAGACTTTGGTGAATCCATTGCAGATTTCCAGTGTGTGAGGTGATTAACTTTTTGCAAGGCTTTAGTTGTTAATGGGAAAGAGTAACCAAACTTGTCAGTGACAACTGTCTTGAGTTTGGCATTTGTGACAATGTCCTGGGATTACCCACAAACGCCTCACCTGCAAACTAGTATTGTGTGGCTTGTGAGCGGTATAGAGCAAAATCGATTACATGTACGTGTTTGTGAGAGTCTCAGGCTTTCCATAGCTGGGTCATAGTAGTTCCTAGCTCCAACCATTCAGTCTCTACAGATATTTTTGTTAGAAGGGTTTAAGCCCAACATTCCAAATTTAGGGTTAGTTACCAATGCTCCACGTTTTTTCAAGTTCCAACCCACCTGCTCCTCGTTAGTATAGTGGTGAGTATCCCCGCCTGTCACGCGGGAGACCGGGGTTCAATTCCCCGAGGGGAGAAAGTACTGCTCTTTTTTTAGGGTGAACAATGTTGTTGAGCCCACAAAGTGGAACATATTCTTGGAAAAAAAGCTTTATGATACAATTTCCTGCCTTTGAGGTTACCTCAGCCTTCCAAGGCATTGGTTGTTCAGTGGTAGAATTCTCGCCTGCCACGCGGGAGGCCCGGGTTCGATTCCCGGCCAATGCAGGAAGTTTCTTGAACATGTCATTTCGACAAGTATGCAAAACCCTCTGAGGAGGAAATCTGTGTTAGATTGCCAGGCAAACAGAAATCTCTGGTCTTGGTCGAATTCTCAACTGACTCTTGAAAAATAAGACTTTGAACATTTACTCATTCTCAGTAGACTTTGGTGAATCCATTGCAGATTTCCAGTGTGTGAGGTGATTAACTTTTTGCAAGGCTTTAGTTGTTAAATGGGAAAGAGCTAACCAACTTGTCAGTGACAACTGTCTTGAGTTTGGCATTTGTGACAATGTCCTGGGATTACCCACAAACGCCTCACCTGCAAACTAGTATTGTGTGGCTTGTGAGCGGTATAGAGCAAAATCGATTACATGTACGTGTTTGTGAGAGTCTCAGCTTTCCATAGCTGGGTCATAGTAGTTCCTAGCTCCAACCATTTCAGTCTCTACAGATATTTTTGTTTAGAAGGGTTTAAGCCCAACATTCCAAATTTAGGGTTAGTACAATGCTCCACGTTTTTTCAAAGTTCCAACCCACCTGCTCCTCGTTAGTATAGTGGTGAGTATCCCGCCTGTCACGCGGGAGACCGGGGTTCAATTCCCCGACGGGGAGAAAGTACTGCTCTTTTTTAGGCTGTGAACAATGTTGTTGAGCCACAAAGTGGAACATATTCTTGGAAAAAAAGCTTTATGATACAATTTCCTGCCTTGAGGTTAACTCAGCCTTCCAAGGCATTGGTTGTTCAGTGGTAGAATTCTCGCCTGACCACGCGGGAGGCCCGGGTTCGATTCCCGGCCAATGCAGGAAGTTTTGAACATGTCATTCGACAAGTATGCAAACCCCTGAGGAGGAAATCTGTGTTAGATTGCCAGGCAAACAGAAATCTCTGGTCTTGGTCGAATTCTCAACTGACTCTTGAAAAATAAGGACTTTTGAACATTTACTCATTCTCAGTAGACTTTGGGAATCCATTGCAGATTTCCAGTGTGTGAGGTGATTAACTTTTGGCAAGGCTTTAGTGTTAAATGGAAAGAGTAACCAACTTGTCAGTGACAACTGTCTTGAGTTTGGCATTTGTGACAATGTCCTGGGATTACCCACAACGCCTCACCTGCAAACTAGTATTGTGTGGCTTGTGAGCGGTTATAGAGCAAAATCGATTACATGTACGTGTTTGTGAGAGTCTCAGCTTTCCATAGTCTGGGTCATAGTAGTTCCTAGCTCCAACCATTCAGTCTCTACAGATTATTTTGTTAGAAGGGTTTAAGCCCAAAATTCCAAATTTAGGGTTAGTACCAATGCTCCACGTTTTTTCAAAGTTCCAACCCACCTGCTCCTCGTTAGTATAGTGGTGAGTATCCCCGCCCTGTCACGCGGAGACCGGGGTTCAATTCCCCGACGGGGAGAAAGTACTGCTCTTTTTTTAGGGTGAACAATGTTTGTTGAGCCCACAAAGTGGAACATATTCTTGGAAAAAAGCTTTATGATACAATTTCCTGCCTTTGAGGTTAACTCAGCCTTCCAAGGCATTGGTTGTCAGTGGTAGAATTCTCGCTGCCACGCGGGAGGCCCGGGTTCGATTCCCGGCCAATGCAGGAAGTTTTGAACATGTCATTTCGACAAGTATGCAAACCCCTGAGGAGGAAATCTGTGTTAGATTGCCAGGCAAACAGAAATCTCTGGTCTTGGTCGAATTCTCAACTGACTCTTGAAAAATAAGACTTTGAACATTTACTCATTCTCAGTAGACTTTGGTGAATCCATTTGCAGATTTCCAGTGTGTGAGGTGATTAACTTTTGCAAGGCTTTAGTTGTTAAATGGGAAAGAGTAACCAACTTGTCAGTGACAACTGTTCTTGAGTTTTGGCATTTGTGACAATGTCCTGGGATTACCCACAAACGCCTCACCTGCAAACTAGTATTGTGTGGCTTGTGAGCGGTATAGAGCAAAATCGATTACATGTACGTGTTTGTGAGAGTCTCAGCTTTCCATAGCTGGGTCATAGTAGTTCCTAGCTCCAACCATTCAGTCTCTACAGATATTTTTGTTAGAAGGGTTTAAGCCCAAAATTCCAAATTTAGGGTTAGTACCAATGCTCCACGTTTTTTCAAAGTTCCAACCCACCTGCTCCTCGTTAGTATAGTGGTGAGTTATCCCCGCCTGTCACGCGGAGACCGGGGTTCAATTCCCCGACGGGGAGAAAGTACTGCTCTTTTTTTAGGGTGAACAATGTTGTTGAGCCCACAAAGTGGAACATATTCTTGGAAAAAAAGCTTTATGATACAATTTCCTGCCTTTGAGGTTAACTCAGCCTTCCAAGGCATTGGTTGTTCAGTGGTAGAATTCTCGCCTGCCACGCGGGAGGCCCGGGTTCGATTCCCGGCCAATGCAGGAAGTTTTGAACATGTCATTTCGACAAGTATGCAAACCCCTGAGGAGGAAATCTGTGTTAGATTGCCAGGCAAACAGAAATCTCTGGTCTTGGTCGAATTCTCAACTGACTCTTGAAAAATAAGACTTTGAACATTTACTCATTCTCAGTAGACTTTGGTGAATCCATTGCAGATTTCCAGTGTGTGAGGTGATTAACTTTTTGCAAGGCTTTAGTTGTTAAATGGGAAAGAGTAACCAACTTGTCAGTGACAACTGTCTTGAGTTTGGCATTTGTGACAATGTCCTGGGATTACCCACAAACGCCTCACCTGCAAACTAGTATTGTGTGGCTTGTGAGCGGTATAGAGCAAAATCGATTACATGTACGTGTTTGTGAGAGTCTCAGCTTTCCATAGCTGGGTCATAGTAGTTCCTAGCTCCAACCATTCAGTCTCTACAGATATTTTTGTTAGAAGGGTTTAAGCCCAACATTCCAAATTTAGGGTTAGTACCAATGCTCCACGTTTTTTCAAAGTTCCAACCCACCTGCTCCTCGTTAGTATAGTGGTGAGTATCCCCGCCTGTCACGCGGGAGACCGGGGTTCAATTCCCCGACGGGGAGAAAGTACTGCTCTTTTTTTAGGGTGAACAATGTTGTTGAGCCCACAAAGTGGAACATATTCTTGGAAAAAAAGCTTTATGATACAATTTCCTGCCTTTGAGGTTAACTCAGCCTTCCAAGGCATTGGTTGTTCAGTGGTAGAATTCTCGCCTGCCACGCGGGAGGCCCGGGTTCGATTCCCGGCCAATGCAGGAAGTTTTGAACATGTCATTTCGACAAGTATGCAAACCCCTGAGGAGGAAATCTGTGTTAGATTGCCAGGCAAACAGAAATCTCTGGTCTTGGTCGAATTCTCAACTGACTCTTGAAAAATAAGACTTTGAACATTTACTCATTCTCAGTAGACTTTGGTGAATCCATTGCAGATTTCCAGTGTGTGAGGTGATTAACTTTTTGCAAGGCTTTAGTTGTTAAATGGGAAAGAGTAACCAACTTGTCAGTGACAACTGTCTTGAGTTTGGCATTTGTGACAATGTCCTGGGATTACCCACAAACGCCTCACCTGCAAACTAGTATTGTGTGGCTTGTGAGCGGTATAGAGCAAAATCGATTACATGTACGTGTTTGTGAGAGTCTCAGCTTTCCATAGCTGGGTCATAGTAGTTCCTAGCTCCAACCATTCAGTCTCTACAGATATTTTTGTTAGAAGGGTTTAAGCCCAACATTCCAAATTTAGGGTTAGTACCAATGCTCCACGTTTTGCTCCACGTTTTTTCAAAGTTCCAACCCACCTGCTCCTCGTTAGTATAGTGGTGAGTATCCCCGCCTGTCACGCGGGAGACCGGGGTTCAATTCCCCGACGGGGAGAAAGTACTGCTCTTTTTTTAGGGTGAACAATGTTGTTGAGCCCACAAAGTGGAACATATTCTTGGAAAAAAAGCTTTATGATACAATTTCCTGCCTTTGAGGTTAACTCAGCCTTCCAAGGCATTGGTTGTTCAGTGGTAGAATTCTCGCCTGCCACGCGGGAGGCCCGGGTTCGATTCCCGGCCAATGCAGGAAGTTTTGAACATGTCATTTCGACAAGTATGCAAACCCCTGAGGAGGAAATCTGTGTTAGATTGCCAGGCAAACAGAAATCTCTGGTCTTGGTCGAATTCTCAACTGACTCTTGAAAAATAAGACTTTGAACATTTACTCATTCTCAGTAGACTTTGGTGAATCCATTGCAGATTTCCAGTGTGTGAGGTGATTAACTTTTTGCAAGGCTTTAGTTGTTAAATGGGAAAGAGTAACCAACTTGTCAGTGACAACTGTCTTGAGTTTGGCATTTGTGACAATGTCCTGGGATTACCCACAAACGCCTCACCTGCAAACTAGTATTGTGTGGCTTGTGAGCGGTATAGAGCAAAATCGATTACATGTACGTGTTTGTGAGAGTCTCAGCTTTCCATAGCTGGGTCATAGTAGTTCCTAGCTCCAACCATTCAGTCTCTACAGATATTTTTGTTAGAAGGGTTTAAGCCCAACATTCCAAATTTAGGGTTAGTACCAATGCTCCACGTTTTTTCAAAGTTCCAACCCACCTGCTCCTCGTTAGTATAGTGGTGAGTATCCCCGCCTGTCACGCGGGAGACCGGGGTTCAATTCCCCGACGGGGAGAAAGTACTGCTCTTTTTTTAGGGTGAACAATGTTGTTGAGCCCACAAAGTGGAACATATTCTTGGAAAAAAAGCTTTATGATACAATTTCCTGCCTTTGAGGTTAACTCAGCCTTCCAAGGCATTGGTTGTTCAGTGGTAGAATTCTCGCCTGCCACGCGGGAGGCCCGGGTTCGATTCCCGGCCAATGCAGGAAGTTTTGAACATGTCATTTCGACAAGTATGCAAACCCCTGAGGAGGAAATCTGTGTTAGATTGCCAGGCAAACAGAAATCTCTGGTCTTGGTCGAATTCTCAACTGACTCTTGAAAAATAAGACTTTGAACATTTACTCATTCTCAGTAGACTTTGGTGAATCCATTGCAGATTTCCAGTGTGTGAGGTGATTAACTTTTTGCAAGGCTTTAGTTGTTAAATGGGAAAGAGTAACCAACTTGTCAGTGACAACTGTCTTGAGTTTGGCATTTGTGACAATGTCCTGGGATTACCCACAAACGCCTCACCTGCAAACTAGTATTGTGTGGCTTGTGAGCGGTATAGAGCAAAATCGATTACATGTACGTGTTTGTGAGAGTCTCAGCTTTCCATAGCTGGGTCATAGTAGTTCCTAGCTCCAACCATTCAGTCTCTACAGATATTTTTGTTAGAAGGGTTTAAGCCCAACATTCCAAATTTAGGGTTAGTACCAATGCTCCACGTTTTTTCAAAGTTCCAACCCACCTGCTCCTCGTTAGTATAGTGGTGAGTATCCCCGCCTGTCACGCGGGAGACCGGGGTTCAATTCCCCGACGGGGAGAAAGTACTGCTCTTTTTTTAGGGTGAACAATGTTGTTGAGCCCACAAAGTGGAACATATTCTTGGAAAAAAAGCTTTATGATACAATTTCCTGCCTTTGAGGTTAACTCAGCCTTCCAAGGCATTGGTTGTTCAGTGGTAGAATTCTCGCCTGCCACGCGGGAGGCCCGGGTTCGATTCCCGGCCAATGCAGGAAGTTTTGAACATGTCATTTCGACAAGTATGCAAACCCCTGAGGAGGAAATCTGTGTTAGATTGCCAGGCAAACAGAAATCTCTGGTCTTGGTCGAATTCTCAACTGACTCTTGAAAAATAAGACTTTGAACATTTACTCATTCTCAGTAGACTTTGGTGAATCCATTGCAGATTTCCAGTGTGTGAGGTGATTAACTTTTTGCAAGGCTTTAGTTGTTAAATGGGAAAGAGTAACCAACTTGTCAGTGACAACTGTCTTGAGTTTGGCATTTGTGACAATGTCCTGGGATTACCCACAAACGCCTCACCTGCAAACTAGTATTGTGTGGCTTGTGAGCGGTATAGAGCAAAATCGATTACATGTACGTGTTTGTGAGAGTCTCAGCTTTCCATAGCTGGGTCATAGTAGTTCCTAGCTCCAACCATTCAGTCTCTACAGATATTTTTGTTAGAAGGGTTTAAGCCCAACATTCCAAATTTAGGGTTAGTACCAATGCTCCACGTTTTTTCAAAGTTCCAACCCACCTGCTCCTCGTTAGTATAGTGGTGAGTATCCCCGCCTGTCACGCGGGAGACCGGGGTTCAATTCCCCGACGGGGAGAAAGTACTGCTCTTTTTTTAGGGTGAACAATGTTGTTGAGCCCACAAAGTGGAACATATTCTTGGAAAAAAAGCTTTATGATACAATTTCCTGCCTTTGAGGTTAACTCAGCCTTCCAAGGCATTGGTTGTTCAGTGGTAGAATTCTCGCCTGCCACGCGGGAGGCCCGGGTTCGATTCCCGGCCAATGCAGGAAGTTTTGAACATGTCATTTCGACAAGTATGCAAACCCCTGAGGAGGAAATCTGTGTTAGATTGCCAGGCAAACAGAAATCTCTGGTCTTGGTCGAATTCTCAACTGACTCTTGAAAAATAAGACTTTGAACATTTACTCATTCTCAGTAGACTTTGGTGAATCCATTGCAGATTTCCAGTGTGTGAGGTGATTAACTTTTTGCAAGGCTTTAGTTGTTAAATGGGAAAGAGTAACCAACTTGTCAGTGACAACTGTCTTGAGTTTGGCATTTGTGACAATGTCCTGGGATTACCCACAAACGCCTCACCTGCAAACTAGTATTGTGTGGCTTGTGAGCGGTATAGAGCAAAATCGATTACATGTACGTGTTTGTGAGAGTCTCAGCTTTCCATAGCTGGGTCATAGTAGTTCCTAGCTCCAACCATTCAGTCTCTACAGATATTTTTGTTAGAAGGGTTTAAGCCCAACATTCCAAATTTAGGGTTAGTACCAATGCTCCACGTTTTTTCAAAGTTCCAACCCACCTGCTCCTCGTTAGTATAGTGGTGAGTATCCCCGCCTGTCACGCGGGAGACCGGGGTTCAATTCCCCGACGGGGAGAAAGTACTGCTCTTTTTTTAGGGTGAACAATGTTGTTGAGCCCACAAAGTGGAACATATTCTTGGAAAAAAAGCTTTATGATACAATTTCCTGCCTTTGAGGTTAACTCAGCCTTCCAAGGCATTGGTTGTTCAGTGGTAGAATTCTCGCCTGCCACGCGGGAGGCCCGGGTTCGATTCCCGGCCAATGCAGGAAGTTTTGAACATGTCATTTCGACAAGTATGCAAACCCCTGAGGAGGAAATCTGTGTTAGATTGCCAGGCAAACAGAAATCTCTGGTCTTGGTCGAATTCTCAACTGACTCTTGAAAAATAAGACTTTGAACATTTACTCATTCTCAGTAGACTTTGGTGAATCCATTGCAGATTTCCAGTGTGTGAGGTGATTAACTTTTTGCAAGGCTTTAGTTGTTAAATGGGAAAGAGTAACCAACTTGTCAGTGACAACTGTCTTGAGTTTGGCATTTGTGACAATGTCCTGGGATTACCCACAAACGCCTCACCTGCAAACTAGTATTGTGTGGCTTGTGAGCGGTATAGAGCAAAATCGATTACATGTACGTGTTTGTGAGAGTCTCAGCTTTCCATAGCTGGGTCATAGTAGTTCCTAGCTCCAACCATTCAGTCTCTACAGATATTTTTGTTAGAAGGGTTTAAGCCCAACATTCCAAATTTAGGGTTAGTACCAATGCTCCACGTTTTTTCAAAGTTCCAACCCACCTGCTCCTCGTTAGTATAGTGGTGAGTATCCCCGCCTGTCACGCGGGAGACCGGGGTTCAATTCCCCGACGGGGAGAAAGTACTGCTCTTTTTTTAGGGTGAACAATGTTGTTGAGCCCACAAAGTGGAACATATTCTTGGAAAAAAAGCTTTATGATACAATTTCCTGCCTTTGAGGTTAACTCAGCCTTCCAAGGCATTGGTTGTTCAGTGGTAGAATTCTCGCCTGCCACGCGGGAGGCCCGGGTTCGATTCCCGGCCAATGCAGGAAGTTTTGAACATGTCATTTCGACAAGTATGCAAACCCCTGAGGAGGAAATCTGTGTTAGATTGCCAGGCAAACAGAAATCTCTGGTCTTGGTCGAATTCTCAACTGACTCTTGAAAAATAAGACTTTGAACATTTACTCATTCTCAGTAGACTTTGGTGAATCCATTGCAGATTTCCAGTGTGTGAGGTGATTAACTTTTTGCAAGGCTTTAGTTGTTAAATGGGAAAGAGTAACCAACTTGTCAGTGACAACTGTCTTGAGTTTGGCATTTGTGACAATGTCCTGGGATTACCCACAAACGCCTCACCTGCAAACTAGTATTGTGTGGCTTGTGAGCGGTATAGAGCAAAATCGATTACATGTACGTGTTTGTGAGAGTCTCAGCTTTCCATAGCTGGGTCATAGTAGTTCCTAGCTCCAACCATTCAGTCTCTACAGATATTTTTGTTAGAAGGGTTTAAGCCCAACATTCCAAATTTAGGGTTAGTACCAATGCTCCACGTTTTTTCAAAGTTCCAACCCACCTGCTCCTCGTTAGTATAGTGGTGAGTATCCCCGCCTGTCACGCGGGAGACCGGGGTTCAATTCCCCGACGGGGAGAAAGTACTGCTCTTTTTTTAGGGTGAACAATGTTGTTGAGCCCACAAAGTGGAACATATTCTTGGAAAAAAAGCTTTATGATACAATTTCCTGCCTTTGAGGTTAACTCAGCCTTCCAAGGCATTGGTTGTTCAGTGGTAGAATTCTCGCCTGCCACGCGGGAGGCCCGGGTTCGATTCCCGGCCAATGCAGGAAGTTTTGAACATGTCATTTCGACAAGTATGCAAACCCCTGAGGAGGAAATCTGTGTTAGATTGCCAGGCAAACAGAAATCTCTGGTCTTGGTCGAATTCTCAACTGACTCTTGAAAAATAAGACTTTGAACATTTACTCATTCTCAGTAGACTTTGGTGAATCCATTGCAGATTTCCAGTGTGTGAGGTGATTAACTTTTTGCAAGGCTTTAGTTGTTAAATGGGAAAGAGTAACCAACTTGTCAGTGACAACTGTCTTGAGTTTGGCATTTGTGACAATGTCCTGGGATTACCCACAAACGCCTCACCTGCAAACTAGTATTGTGTGGCTTGTGAGCGGTATAGAGCAAAATCGATTACATGTACGTGTTTGTGAGAGTCTCAGCTTTCCATAGCTGGGTCATAGTAGTTCCTAGCTCCAACCATTCAGTCTCTACAGATATTTTTGTTAGAAGGGTTTAAGCCCAACATTCCAAATTTAGGGTTAGTACCAATGCTCCACGTTTTTTCAAAGTTCCAACCCACCTGCTCCTCGTTAGTATAGTGGTGAGTATCCCCGCCTGTCACGCGGGAGACCGGGGTTCAATTCCCCGACGGGGAGAAAGTACTGCTCTTTTTTTAGGGTGAACAATGTTGTTGAGCCCACAAAGTGGAACATATTCTTGGAAAAAAAGCTTTATGATACAATTTCCTGCCTTTGAGGTTAACTCAGCCTTCCAAGGCATTGGTTGTTCAGTGGTAGAATTCTCGCCTGCCACGCGGGAGGCCCGGGTTCGATTCCCGGCCAATGCAGGAAGTTTTGAACATGTCATTTCGACAAGTATGCAAACCCCTGAGGAGGAAATCTGTGTTAGATTGCCAGGCAAACAGAAATCTCTGGTCTTGGTCGAATTCTCAACTGACTCTTGAAAAATAAGACTTTGAACATTTACTCATTCTCAGTAGACTTTGGTGAATCCATTGCAGATTTCCAGTGTGTGAGGTGATTAACTTTTTGCAAGGCTTTAGTTGTTAAATGGGAAAGAGTAACCAACTTGTCAGTGACAACTGTCTTGAGTTTGGCATTTGTGACAATGTCCTGGGATTACCCACAAACGCCTCACCTGCAAACTAGTATTGTGTGGCTTGTGAGCGGTATAGAGCAAAATCGATTACATGTACGTGTTTGTGAGAGTCTCAGCTTTCCATAGCTGGGTCATAGTAGTTCCTAGCTCCAACCATTCAGTCTCTACAGATATTTTTGTTAGAAGGGTTTAAGCCCAACATTCCAAATTTAGGGTTAGTACCAATGCTCCACGTTTTTTCAAAGTTCCAACCCACCTGCTCCTCGTTAGTATAGTGGTGAGTATCCCCGCCTGTCACGCGGGAGACCGGGGTTCAATTCCCCGACGGGGAGAAAGTACTGCTCTTTTTTTAGGGTGAACAATGTTGTTGAGCCCACAAAGTGGAACATATTCTTGGAAAAAAAGCTTTATGATACAATTTCCTGCCTTTGAGGTTAACTCAGCCTTCCAAGGCATTGGTTGTTCAGTGGTAGAATTCTCGCCTGCCACGCGGGAGGCCCGGGTTCGATTCCCGGCCAATGCAGGAAGTTTTGAACATGTCATTTCGACAAGTATGCAAACCCCTGAGGAGGAAATCTGTGTTAGATTGCCAGGCAAACAGAAATCTCTGGTCTTGGTCGAATTCTCAACTGACTCTTGAAAAATAAGACTTTGAACATTTACTCATTCTCAGTAGACTTTGGTGAATCCATTGCAGATTTCCAGTGTGTGAGGTGATTAACTTTTTGCAAGGCTTTAGTTGTTAAATGGGAAAGAGTAACCAACTTGTCAGTGACAACTGTCTTGAGTTTGGCATTTGTGACAATGTCCTGGGATTACCCACAAACGCCTCACCTGCAAACTAGTATTGTGTGGCTTGTGAGCGGTATAGAGCAAAATCGATTACATGTACGTGTTTGTGAGAGTCTCAGCTTTCCATAGCTGGGTCATAGTAGTTCCTAGCTCCAACCATTCAGTCTCTACAGATATTTTTGTTAGAAGGGTTTAAGCCCAAAATTCCAAATTTAGGGTTAGTACCAATGCTCCACGTTTTTTCAAAGTTCCAACCCACCTGCTCCTCGTTAGTATAGTGGTGAGTATCCCCGCCTGTCACGCGGGAGACCGGGGTTCAATTCCCCGACGGGGAGAAAGTACTGCTCTTTTTTTAGGGTGAACAATGTTGTTGAGCCCACAAAGTGGAACATATTCTTGGAAAAAAAGCTTTATGATACAATTTCCTGCCTTTGAGGTTAACTCAGCCTTCCAAGGCATTGGTTGTTCAGTGGTAGAATTCTCGCCTGCCACGCGGGAGGCCCGGGTTCGATTCCCGGCCAATGCAGGAAGTTTTGAACATGTCATTTCGACAAGTATGCAAACCCCTGAGGAGGAAATCTGTGTTAGATTGCCAGGCAAACAGAAATCTCTGGTCTTGGTCGAATTCTCAACTGACTCTTGAAAAATAAGACTTTGAACATTTACTCATTCTCAGTAGACTTTGGTGAATCCATTGCAGATTTCCAGTGTGTGAGGTGATTAACTTTTTGCAAGGCTTTAGTTGTTAAATGGGAAAGAGTAACCAACTTGTCAGTGACAACTGTCTTGAGTTTGGCATTTGTGACAATGTCCTGGGATTACCCACAAACGCCTCACCTGCAAACTAGTATTGTGTGGCTTGTGAGCGGTATAGAGCAAAATCGATTACATGTACGTGTTTGTGAGAGTCTCAGCTTTCCATAGCTGGGTCATAGTAGTTCCTAGCTCCAACCATTCAGTCTCTACAGATATTTTTGTTAGAAGGGTTTAAGCCCAACATTCCAAATTTAGGGTTAGTACCAATGCTCCACGTTTTTTCAAAGTTCCAACCCACCTGCTCCTCGTTAGTATAGTGGTGAGTATCCCCGCCTGTCACGCGGGAGACCGGGGTTCAATTCCCCGACGGGAGAAAGTACTGCTCTTTTTTTAGGGTGAACAATGTTGTTGAGCCCACAAAGTGGAACATATTCTTGGAAAAAAAGCTTTATGATACAATTTCCTGCCTTTGAGGTTAACTCAGCCTTCCAAGGCATTGGTTGTTCAGTGGTAGAATTCTCGCCTGCCACGCGGGAGGCCCGGGTTCGATTCCCGGCCAATGCAGGAAGTTTTGAACATGTCATTTCGACAAGTATGCAAACCCCTGAGGAGGAAATCTGTGTTAGATTGCCAGGCAAACAGAAATCTCTGGTCTTGGTCGAATTCTCAACTGACTCTTGAAAAATAAGACTTTGAACATTTACTCATTCTCAGTAGACTTTGGTGAATCCATTGCAGATTTCCAGTGTGTGAGGTGATTAACTTTTTGCAAGGCTTTAGTTGTTAAATGGGAAAGAGTAACCAACTTGTCAGTGACAACTGTCTTGAGTTTGGCATTTGTGACAATGTCCTGGGATTACCCACAAACGCCTCACCTGCAAACTAGTATTGTGTGGCTTGTGAGCGGTATAGAGCAAAATCGATTACATGTACGTGTTTGTGAGAGTCTCAGCTTTCCATAGCTGGGTCATAGTAGTTCCTAGCTCCAACCATTCAGTCTCTACAGATATTTTTGTTAGAAGGGTTTAAGCCCAACATTCCAAATTTAGGGTTAGTACCAATGCTCCACGTTTTTTCAAAGTTCCAACCCACCTGCTCCTCGTTAGTATAGTGGTGAGTATCCCCGCCTGTCACGCGGGAGACCGGGGTTCAATTCCCCGACGGGGAGAAAGTACTGCTCTTTTTTTAGGGTGAACAATGTTGTTGAGCCCACAAAGTGGAACATATTCTTGGAAAAAAAGCTTTATGATACAATTTCCTGCCTTTGAGGTTAACTCAGCCTTCCAAGGCATTGGTTGTTCAGTGGTAGAATTCTCGCCTGCCACGCGGGAGGCCCGGGTTCGATTCCCGGCCAATGCAGGAAGTTTTGAACATGTCATTTCGACAAGTATGCAAACCCCTGAGGAGGAAATCTGTGTTAGATTGCCAGGCAAACAGAAATCTCTGGTCTTGGTCGAATTCTCAACTGACTCTTGAAAAATAAGACTTTGAACATTTACTCATTCTCAGTAGACTTTGGTGAATCCATTGCAGATTTCCAGTGTGTGAGGTGATTAACTTTTTGCAAGGCTTTAGTTGTTAAATGGGAAAGAGTAACCAACTTGTCAGTGACAACTGTCTTGAGTTTGGCATTTGTGACAATGTCCTGGGATTACCCACAAACGCCTCACCTGCAAACTAGTATTGTGTGGCTTGTGAGCGGTATAGAGCAAAATCGATTACATGTACGTGTTTGTGAGAGTCTCAGCTTTCCATAGCTGGGTCATAGTAGTTCCTAGCTCCAACCATTCAGTCTCTACAGATATTTTTGTTAGAAGGGTTTAAGCCCAAAATTCCAAATTTAGGGTTAGTACCAATGCTCCACGTTTTTTCAAAGTTCCAACCCACCTGCTCCTCGTTAGTATAGTGGTGAGTATCCCCGCCTGTCACGCGGGAGACCGGGGTTCAATTCCCCGACGGGGAGAAAGTACTGCTCTTTTTTTAGGGTGAACAATGTTGTTGAGCCCACAAAGTGGAACATATTCTTGGAAAAAAAGCTTTATGATACAATTTCCTGCCTTTGAGGTTAACTCAGCCTTCCAAGGCATTGGTTGTTCAGTGGTAGAATTCTCGCCTGCCACGCGGGAGGCCCGGGTTCGATTCCCGGCCAATGCAGGAAGTTTTGAACATGTCATTTCGACAAGTATGCAAACCCCTGAGGAGGAAATCTGTGTTAGATTGCCAGGCAAACAGAAATCTCTGGTCTTGGTCGAATTCTCAACTGACTCTTGAAAAATAAGACTTTGAACATTTACTCATTCTCAGTAGACTTTGGTGAATCCATTGCAGATTTCCAGTGTGTGAGGTGATTAACTTTTTGCAAGGCTTTAGTTGTTAAATGGGAAAGAGTAACCAACTTGTCAGTGACAACTGTCTTGAGTTTGGCATTTGTGACAATGTCCTGGGATTACCCACAAACGCCTCACCTGCAAACTAGTATTGTGTGGCTTGTGAGCGGTATAGAGCAAAATCGATTACATGTACGTGTTTGTGAGAGTCTCAGCTTTCCATAGCTGGGTCATAGTAGTTCCTAGCTCCAACCATTCAGTCTCTACAGATATTTTTGTTAGAAGGGTTTAAGCCCAACATTCCAAATTTAGGGTTAGTACCAATGCTCCACGTTTTTTCAAAGTTCCAACCCACCTGCTCCTCGTTAGTATAGTGGTGAGTATCCCCGCCTGTCACGCGGGAGACCGGGGTTCAATTCCCCGACGGGGAGAAAGTACTGCTCTTTTTTTAGGGTGAACAATGTTGTTGAGCCCACAAAGTGGAACATATTCTTGGAAAAAAAGCTTTATGATACAATTTCCTGCCTTTGAGGTTAACTCAGCCTTCCAAGGCATTGGTTGTTCAGTGGTAGAATTCTCGCCTGCCACGCGGGAGGCCCGGGTTCGATTCCCGGCCAATGCAGGAAGTTTTGAACATGTCATTTCGACAAGTATGCAAACCCCTGAGGAGGAAATCTGTGTTAGATTGCCAGGCAAACAGAAATCTCTGGTCTTGGTCGAATTCTCAACTGACTCTTGAAAAATAAGACTTTGAACATTTACTCATTCTCAGTAGACTTTGGTGAATCCATTGCAGATTTCCAGTGTGTGAGGTGATTAACTTTTTGCAAGGCTTTAGTTGTTAAATGGGAAAGAGTAACCAACTTGTCAGTGACAACTGTCTTGAGTTTGGCATTTGTGACAATGTCCTGGGATTACCCACAAACGCCTCACCTGCAAACTAGTATTGTGTGGCTTGTGAGCGGTATAGAGCAAAATCGATTACATGTACGTGTTTGTGAGAGTCTCAGCTTTCCATAGCTGGGTCATAGTAGTTCCTAGCTCCAACCATTCAGTCTCTACAGATATTTTTGTTAGAAGGGTTTAAGCCCAACATTCCAAATTTAGGGTTAGTACCAATGCTCCACGTTTTTTCAAAGTTCCAACCCACCTGCTCCTCGTTAGTATAGTGGTGAGTATCCCCGCCTGTCACGCGGGAGACCGGGGTTCAATTCCCCGACGGGGAGAAAGTACTGCTCTTTTTTTAGGGTGAACAATGTTGTTGAGCCCACAAAGTGGAACATATTCTTGGAAAAAAAGCTTTATGATACAATTTCCTGCCTTTGAGGTTAACTCAGCCTTCCAAGGCATTGGTTGTTCAGTGGTAGAATTCTCGCCTGCCACGCGGGAGGCCCGGGTTCGATTCCCGGCCAATGCAGGAAGTTTTGAACATGTCATTTCGACAAGTATGCAAACCCCTGAGGAGGAAATCTGTGTTAGATTGCCAGGCAAACAGAAATCTCTGGTCTTGGTCGAATTCTCAACTGACTCTTGAAAAATAAGACTTTGAACATTTACTCATTCTCAGTAGACTTTGGTGAATCCATTGCAGATTTCCAGTGTGTGAGGTGATTAACTTTTTGCAAGGCTTTAGTTGTTAAATGGGAAAGAGTAACCAACTTGTCAGTGACAACTGTCTTGAGTTTGGCATTTGTGACAATGTCCTGGGATTACCCACAAACGCCTCACCTGCAAACTAGTATTGTGTGGCTTGTGAGCGGTATAGAGCAAAATCGATTACATGTACGTGTTTGTGAGAGTCTCAGCTTTCCATAGCTGGGTCATAGTAGTTCCTAGCTCCAACCATTCAGTCTCTACAGATATTTTTGTTAGAAGGGTTTAAGCCCAACATTCCAAATTTAGGGTTAGTACCAATGCTCCACGTTTTTTCAAAGTTCCAACCCACCTGCTCCTCGTTAGTATAGTGGTGAGTATCCCCGCCTGTCACGCGGGAGACCGGGGTTCAATTCCCCGACGGGGAGAAAGTACTGCTCTTTTTTTTAGGGTGAACAATGTTGTTGAGCCCACAAAGTGGAACATATTCTTGGAAAAAAAGCTTTATGATACAATTTCCTGCCTTTGAGGTTAACTCAGCCTTCCAAGGCATTGGTTGTTCAGTGGTAGAATTCTCGCCTGCCACGCGGGAGGCCCGGGTTCGATTCCCGGCCAATGCAGGAAGTTTTGAACATGTCATTTCGACAAGTATGCAAACCCCTGAGGAGGAAATCTGTGTTAGATTGCCAGGCAAACAGAAATCTCTGGTCTTGGTCGAATTCTCAACTGACTCTTGAAAAATAAGACTTTGAACATTTACTCATTCTCAGTAGACTTTGGTGAATCCATTGCAGATTTCCAGTGTGTGAGGTGATTAACTTTTTGCAAGGCTTTAGTTGTTAAATGGGAAAGAGTAACCAACTTGTCAGTGACAACTGTCTTGAGTTTGGCATTTGTGACAATGTCCTGGGATTACCCACAAACGCCTCACCTGCAAACTAGTATTGTGTGGCTTGTGAGCGGTATAGAGCAAAATCGATTACATGTACGTGTTTGTGAGAGTCTCAGCTTTCCATAGCTGGGTCATAGTAGTTCCTAGCTCCAACCATTCAGTCTCTACAGATATTTTTGTTAGAAGGGTTTAAGCCCAACATTCCAAATTTAGGGTTAGTACCAATGCTCCACGTTTTTTCAAAGTTCCAACCCACCTGCTCCTCGTTAGTATAGTGGTGAGTATCCCCGCCTGTCACGCGGGAGACCGGGGTTCAATTCCCCGACGGGGAGAAAGTACTGCTCTTTTTTTAGGGTGAACAATGTTGTTGAGCCCACAAAGTGGAACATATTCTTGGAAAAAAAGCTTTATGATACAATTTCCTGCCTTTGAGGTTAACTCAGCCTTCCAAGGCATTGGTTGTTCAGTGGTAGAATTCTCGCCTGCCACGCGGGAGGCCCGGGTTCGATTCCCGGCCAATGCAGGAAGTTTTGAACATGTCATTTCGACAAGTATGCAAACCCCTGAGGAGGAAATCTGTGTTAGATTGCCAGGCAAACAGAAATCTCTGGTCTTGGTCGAATTCTCAACTGACTCTTGAAAAATAAGACTTTGAACATTTACTCATTCTCAGTAGACTTTGGTGAATCCATTGCAGATTTCCAGTGTGTGAGGTGATTAACTTTTTGCAAGGCTTTAGTTGTTAAATGGGAAAGAGTAACCAACTTGTCAGTGACAACTGTCTTGAGTTTGGCATTTGTGACAATGTCCTGGGATTACCCACAAACGCCTCACCTGCAAACTAGTATTGTGTGGCTTGTGAGCGGTATAGAGCAAAATCGATTACATGTACGTGTTTGTGAGAGTCTCAGCTTTCCATAGCTGGGTCATAGTAGTTCCTAGCTCCAACCATTCAGTCTCTACAGATATTTTTGTTAGAAGGGTTTAAGCCCAACATTCCAAATTTAGGGTTAGTACCAATGCTCCACGTTTTTTCAAAGTTCCAACCCACCTGCTCCTCGTTAGTATAGTGGTGAGTATCCCCGCCTGTCACGCGGGAGACCGGGGTTCAATTCCCCGACGGGGAGAAAGTACTGCTCTTTTTTTAGGGTGAACAATGTTGTTGAGCCCACAAAGTGGAACATATTCTTGGAAAAAAAGCTTTATGATACAATTTCCTGCCTTTGAGGTTAACTCAGCCTTCCAAGGCATTGGTTGTTCAGTGGTAGAATTCTCGCCTGCCACGCGGGAGGCCCGGGTTCGATTCCCGGCCAATGCAGGAAGTTTTGAACATGTCATTTCGACAAGTATGCAAACCCCTGAGGAGGAAATCTGTGTTAGATTGCCAGGCAAACAGAAATCTCTGGTCTTGGTCGAATTCTCAACTGACTCTTGAAAAATAAGACTTTGAACATTTACTCATTCTCAGTAGACTTTGGTGAATCCATTGCAGATTTCCAGTGTGTGAGGTGATTAACTTTTTGCAAGGCTTTAGTTGTTAAATGGGAAAGAGTAACCAACTTGTCAGTGACAACTGTCTTGAGTTTGGCATTTGTGACAATGTCCTGGGATTACCCACAAACGCCTCACCTGCAAACTAGTATTGTGTGGCTTGTGAGCGGTATAGAGCAAAATCGATTACATGTACGTGTTTGTGAGAGTCTCAGCTTTCCATAGCTGGGTCATAGTAGTTCCTAGCTCCAACCATTCAGTCTCTACAGATATTTTTGTTAGAAGGGTTTAAGCCCAACATTCCAAATTTAGGGTTAGTACCAATGCTCCACGTTTTTTCAAAGTTCCAACCCACCTGCTCCTCGTTAGTATAGTGGTGAGTATCCCCGCCTGTCACGCGGGAGACCGGGGTTCAATTCCCCGACGGGGAGAAAGTACTGCTCTTTTTTTAGGGTGAACAATGTTGTTGAGCCCACAAAGTGGAACATATTCTTGGAAAAAAAGCTTTATGATACAATTTCCTGCCTTTGAGGTTAACTCAGCCTTCCAAGGCATTGGTTGTTCAGTGGTAGAATTCTCGCCTGCCACGCGGGAGGCCCGGGTTCGATTCCCGGCCAATGCAGGAAGTTTTGAACATGTCATTTCGACAAGTATGCAAACCCCTGAGGAGGAAATCTGTGTTAGATTGCCAGGCAAACAGAAATCTCTGGTCTTGGTCGAATTCTCAACTGACTCTTGAAAAATAAGACTTTGAACATTTACTCATTCTCAGTAGACTTTGGTGAATCCATTGCAGATTTCCAGTGTGTGAGGTGATTAACTTTTTGCAAGGCTTTAGTTGTTAAATGGGAAAGAGTAACCAACTTGTCAGTGACAACTGTCTTGAGTTTGGCATTTGTGACAATGTCCTGGGATTACCCACAAACGCCTCACCTGCAAACTAGTATTGTGTGGCTTGTGAGCGGTATAGAGCAAAATCGATTACATGTACGTGTTTGTGAGAGTCTCAGCTTTCCATAGCTGGGTCATAGTAGTTCCTAGCTCCAACCATTCAGTCTCTACAGATATTTTTGTTAGAAGGGTTTAAGCCCAAATTCCAAATTTAGGGTTAGTACCAATGCTCCACGTTTTTTCAAAGTTCCAACCCACCTGCTCCTCGTTAGTATAGTGGTGAGTATCCCCGCCTGTCACGCGGGAGACCGGGGTTCAATTCCCCGACGGGGAGAAAGTACTGCTCTTTTTTTAGGGGAACAATGTTGTTGAGCCCACAAAGTGGAACATATTCTTGGAAAAAAAGCTTTATGATACAATTTCCTGCCTTTGAGGTTAACTCAGCCTTCCAAGGCATTGGTTGTTCAGTGGTAGAATTCTCGCCTGCCACGCGGGAGGCCCGGGTTCGATTCCCGGCCAATGCAGGAAGTTTTGAACATGTCATTTCGACAAGTATGCAAACCCCTGAGGAGGAAATCTGTGTTAGATTGCCAGGCAAACAGAAATCTCTGGTCTTGGTCGAATTCTCAACTGACTCTTGAAAAATAAGACTTTGAACATTTACTCATTCTCAGTAGACTTTGGTGAATCCATTGCAGATTTCCAGTGTGTGAGGTGATTAACTTTTTGCAAGGCTTTAGTTGTTAAATGGGAAAGAGTAACCAACTTGTCAGTGACAACTGTCTTGAGTTTGGCATTTGTGACAATGTCCTGGGATTACCCACAAACGCCTCACCTGCAAACTAGTATTGTGTGGCTTGTGAGCGGTATAGAGCAAAATCGATTACATGTACGTGTTTGTGAGAGTCTCAGCTTTCCATAGCTGGGTCATAGTAGTTCCTAGCTCCAACCATTCAGTCTCTACAGATATTTTTGTTAGAAGGGTTTAAGCCCAACATTCCAAATTTAGGGTTAGTACCAATGCTCCACGTTTTTTCAAAGTTCCAACCCACCTGCTCCTCGTTAGTATAGTGGTGAGTATCCCCGCCTGTCACGCGGGAGACCGGGTTCAATTCCCCGACGGGGAGAAAGTACTGCTCTTTTTTTAGGGTGAACAATGTTGTTGAGCCCACAAAGTGGAACATATTCTTGGAAAAAAAGCTTTATGATACAATTTCCTGCCTTTGAGGTTAACTCAGCCTTCCAAGGCATTGGTTGTTCAGTGGTAGAATTCTCGCCTGCCACGCGGGAGGCCCGGGTTCGATTCCCGGCCAATGCAGGAAGTTTTGAACATGTCATTTCGACAAGTATGCAAACCCCTGAGGAGGAAATCTGTGTTAGATTGCCAGGCAAACAGAAATCTCTGGTCTTGGTCGAATTCTCAACTGACTCTTGAAAAATAAGACTTTGAACATTTACTCATTCTCAGTAGACTTTGGTGAATCCATTGCAGATTTCCAGTGTGTGAGGTGATTAACTTTTTGCAAGGCTTTAGTTGTTAAATGGGAAAGAGTAACCAACTTGTCAGTGACAACTGTCTTGAGTTTGGCATTTGTGACAATGTCCTGGGATTACCCACAAACGCCTCACCTGCAAACTAGTATTGTGTGGCTTGTGAGCGGTATAGAGCAAAATCGATTACATGTACGTGTTTGTGAGAGTCTCAGCTTTCCATAGCTGGGTCATAGTAGTTCCTAGCTCCAACCATTCAGTCTCTACAGATATTTTTGTTAGAAGGGTTTAAGCCCAACATTCCAAATTTAGGGTTAGTACCAATGCTCCACGTTTTTTCAAAGTTCCAACCCACCTGCTCCTCGTTAGTATAGTGGTGAGTATCCCCGCCTGTCACGCGGGAGACCGGGGTTCAATTCCCCGACGGGGAGAAAGTACTGCTCTTTTTTAGGGTGAACAATGTTGTTGAGCCCACAAAGTGGAACATATTCTTGGAAAAAAAGCTTTATGATACAATTTCCTGCCTTTGAGGTTAACTCAGCCTTCCAAGGCATTGGTTGTTCAGTGGTAGAATTCTCGCCTGCCACGCGGGAGGCCCGGGTTCGATTCCCGGCCAATGCAGGAAGTTTTGAACATGTCATTTCGACAAGTATGCAAACCCCTGAGGAGGAAATCTGTGTTAGATTGCCAGGCAAACAGAAATCTCTGGTCTTGGTCGAATTCTCAACTGACTCTTGAAAAATAAGACTTTGAACATTTACTCATTCTCAGTAGACTTTGGTGAATCCATTGCAGATTTCCAGTGTGTGAGGTGATTAACTTTTTGCAAGGCTTTAGTTGTTAAATGGGAAAGAGTAACCAACTTGTCAGTGACAACTGTCTTGAGTTTGGCATTTGTGACAATGTCCTGGGATTACCCACAAACGCCTCACCTGCAAACTAGTATTGTGTGGCTTGTGAGCGGTATAGAGCAAAATCGATTACATGTACGTGTTTGTGAGAGTCTCAGCTTTCCATAGCTGGGTCATAGTAGTTCCTAGCTCCAACCATTCAGTCTCTACAGATATTTTTGTTAGAAGGGTTTAAGCCCAACATTCCAAATTTAGGGTTAGTACCAATGCTCCACGTTTTTTCAAAGTTCCAACCCACCTGCTCCTCGTTAGTATAGTGGTGAGTATCCCCGCCTGTCACGCGGGAGACCGGGGTTCAATTCCCCGACGGGGAGAAAGTACTGCTCTTTTTTTAGGGTGAACAATGTTGTTGAGCCCACAAAGTGGAACATATTCTTGGAAAAAAAGCTTTATGATACAATTTCCTGCCTTTGAGGTTAACTCAGCCTTCCAAGGCATTGGTTGTTCAGTGGTAGAATTCTCGCCTGCCACGCGGGAGGCCCGGTTCGATTCCCGGCCAATGCAGGAAGTTTTGAACATGTCATTTCGACAAGTATGCAAACCCCTGAGGAGGAAATCTGTGTTAGATTGCCAGGCAAACAGAAATCTCTGGTCTTGGTCGAATTCTCAACTGACTCTTGAAAAATAAGACTTTGAACATTTACTCATTCTCAGTAGACTTTGGTGAATCCATTGCAGATTTCCAGTGTGTGAGGTGATTAACTTTTTGCAAGGCTTTAGTTGTTAAATGGGAAAGAGTAACCAACTTGTCAGTGACAACTGTCTTGAGTTTGGCATTTGTGACAATGTCCTGGGATTACCACAAACGCCTCACCTGCAAACTAGTATTGTGTGGCTTGTGAGCGGTATAGAGCAAAATCGATTACATGTACGTGTTTGTGAGAGTCTCAGCTTTCCATAGCTGGGTCATAGTAGTTCCTAGCTCCAACCATTCAGTCTCTACAGATATTTTTGTTAGAAGGGTTTAAGCCCAAAATTCCAAATTTAGGGTTAGTACCAATGCTCCACGTTTTTTCAAAGTTCCAACCCACCTGCTCCTCGTTAGTATAGTGGTGTGGTGAGTATCCCCGCCTGTCACGCGGGAGACCGGGGTTCAATTCCCCGACGGGGAGAAAGTACTGCTCTTTTTTTAGGGTGAACAATGTTGTTGAGCCCACAAAGTGGAACATATTCTTGGAAAAAAAAGCTTTATGATACAATTTCCTGCCTTTGAGGTTAACTCAGCCTTCCAAGGCATTGGTTGTTCAGTGGTAGAATTCTCGCCTGCCACGCGGGAGGCCCGGGTTCGATTCCCGGCCAATGCAGGAAGTTTTGAACATGTCATTTCGACAAGTATGCAAACCCCTGAGGAGGAAATCTGTGTTAGATTGCCAGGCAAACAGAAATCTCTGGTCTTGGTCGAATTCTCAACTGACTCTTGAAAAATAAGACTTTGAACATTTACTCATTCTCAGTAGACTTTGGTGAATCCATTGCAGATTTCCAGTGTGTGAGGTGATTAACTTTTTGCAAGGCTTTAGTTGTTAAATGGGAAAGAGTAACCAACTTGTCAGTGACAACTGTCTTGAGTTTGGCATTTGTGACAATGTCCTGGGATTACCCACAAACGCCTCACCTGCAAACTAGTATTGTGTGGCTTGTGAGCGGTATAGAGCAAAATCGATTACATGTACGTGTTTGTGAGAGTCTCAGCTTTCCATAGCTGGGTCATAGTAGTTCCTAGCTCCAACCATTCAGTCTCTACAGATATTTTTGTTAGAAGGGTTTAAGCCCAACATTCCAAATTTAGGGTTAGTACCAATGCTCCACGTTTTTTCAAAGTTCCAACCCACCTGCTCCTCGTTAGTATAGTGGTGAGTATCCCCGCCTGTCACGCGGGAGACCGGGGTTCAATTCCCCGACGGGGAGAAAGTACTGCTCTTTTTTTAGGGTGAACAATGTTGTTGAGCCCACAAAGTGGAACATATTCTTGGAAAAAAAGCTTTATGATACAATTTCCTGCCTTTGAGGTTAACTCAGCCTTCCAAGGCATTGGTTGTTCAGTGGTAGAATTCTCGCCTGCCACGCGGGAGGCCCGGGTTCGATTCCGGCCAATGCAGGAAGTTTTGAACATGTCATTTCGACAAGTATGCAAACCCCTGAGGAGGAAATCTGTGTTAGATTGCCAGGCAAACAGAAATCTCTGGTCTTGGTCGAATTCTCAACTGACTCTTGAAAAATAAGACTTTGAACATTTACTCATTCTCAGTAGACTTTGGTGAATCCATTGCAGATTTCCAGTGTGTGAGGTGATTAACTTTTTGCAAGGCTTTAGTTGTTAAATGGGAAAGAGTAACCAACTTGTCAGTGACAACTGTCTTGAGTTTGGCATTTGTGACAATGTCCTGGGATTACCCACAAACGCCTCACCTGCAAACTAGTATTGTGTGGCTTGTGAGCGGTATAGAGCAAAATCGATTACATGTACGTGTTTGTGAGAGTCTCAGCTTTCCATAGCTGGGTCATAGTAGTTCCTAGCTCCAACCATTCAGTCTCTACAGATATTTTTGTTAGAAGGGTTTAAGCCCAACATTCCAAATTTAGGGTTAGTACCAATGCTCCACGTTTTTTCAAAGTTCCAACCCACCTGCTCCTCGTTAGTATAGTGGTGAGTATCCCCGCCTGTCACGCGGGAGACCGGGGTTCAATTCCCCGACGGGGAGAAAGTACTGCTCTTTTTTTAGGGTGGGTGAACATGTTGTTGAGCCACAAAGTGGAACATATTCTTGGAAAAAAAAGCTTTATGATACAATTTCCTGCCTTTGAGGTTAACTCAGCCTTCCAAGGCATTGGTTGTTCAGTGGTAGAATTCTCGCCTGCCACGCGGGAGGCCCGGGTTCGATTCCCGGCCAATGCAGGAAGTTTTGAACATGTCATTTCGACAAGTATGCAAACCCCTGAGGAGGAAATCTGTGTTAGATTGCCAGGCAAACAGAAATCTCTGGTCTTGGTCGAATTCTCAACTGACTCTTGAAAAATAAGACTTTGAACATTTACTCATTCTCAGTAGACTTTGGTGAATCCATTGCAGATTTCCAGTGTGTGAGGTGATTAACTTTTTGCAAGGCTTTAGTTGTTAAATGGGAAAGAGTAACCAACTTGTCAGTGACAACTGTCTTGAGTTTGGCATTTGTGACAATGTCCTGGGATTACCCACAAACGCCTCACCTGCAAACTAGTATTGTGTGGCTTGTGAGCGGTATAGAGCAAATCGATTACATGTACGTGTTTGTGAGAGTCTCAGCTTTCCATAGCTGGGTCATAGTAGTTCCTAGCTCCAACCATTCAGTCTCTACAGATATTTTTGTTAGAAGGGTTTAAGCCCAAAATTCCAAATTTAGGGTTAGTACCAATGCTCCACGTTTTTTCAAAGTTCCAACCCACCTGCTCCTCGTTAGTATAGTGGTGAGTATCCCCGCCTGTCACGCGGGAGACCGGGGTTCAATTCCCGACGGGGAGAAAGTACTGCTCTTTTTTTAGGGTGAACAATGTTGTTGAGCCCACAAAGTGGAACATATTCTTGGAAAAAAAGCTTTATGATACAATTTCCTGCCTTTGAGGTTAACTCAGCTTCCAAGGCATTGGTTGTTCAGTGGTAGAATTCTCGCCTGCCACGCGGGAGGCCCGGGTTCGATTCCCGGCCAATGCAGGAAGTTTTGAACATGTCATTTCGACAAGTATGCAAACCCCTGAGGAGGAAATCTGTGTTAGATTGCCAGGCAAACAGAAATCTCTGGTCTTGGTCGAATTCTCAACTGACTCTTGAAAAATAAGACTTTGAACATTTACTCATTCTCAGTAGACTTTGGTGAATCCATTGCAGATTTCCAGTGTGTGAGGTGATTAACTTTTTGCAAGGCTTTAGTTGTTAAATGGGAAAGAGTAACCAACTTGTCAGTGACAACTGTCTTGAGTTTGGCATTTGTGACAATGTCCTGGGATTACCCACAAACGCCTCACCTGCAAACTAGTATTGTGTGGCTTGTGAGCGGTATAGAGCAAAATCGATTACATGTACGTGTTTGTGAGAGTCTCAGCTTTCCATAGCTGGGTCATAGTAGTTCCTAGCTCCAACCATTCAGTCTCTACAGATATTTTTGTTAGAAGGGTTAAGCCCAACATTCCAAATTTAGGGTTAGTACCAATGCTCCACGTTTTTTCAAAGTTCCAACCCACCTGCTCCTCGTTAGTATAGTGGTGAGTATCCCCGCCTGTCACGCGGGAGACCGGGGTTCAATTCCCCGACGGGGAGAAAGTACTGCTCTTTTTTTAGGGTGAACAATGTTGTTGAGCCCACAAAGTGGAACATATTCTTGGAAAAAAAGCTTTATGATACAATTTCCTGCCTTTGAGGTTAACTCAGCCTTCCAAGGCATTGGTTGTTCAGTGGTAGAATTCTCGCCTGCCACGCGGGAGGCCCGGGTTCGATTCCCGGCCAATGCAGGAAGTTTTGAACATGTCATTTCGACAAGTATGCAAACCCCTGAGGAGGAAATCTGTGTTAGATTGCCAGGCAAACAGAAATCTCTGGTCTTGGTCGAATTCTCAACTGACTCTTGAAAAATAAGACTTTGAACATTTACTCATTCTCAGTAGACTTTGGTGAATCCATTGCAGATTTCCAGTGTGTGAGGTGATTAACTTTTTGCAAGGCTTTAGTTGTTAAATGGGAAAGAGTAACCAACTTGTCAGTGACAACTGTCTTGAGTTGGCATTTGTGACAATGTCCTGGGATTACCCACAAACGCCTCACCTGCAAACTAGTATTGTGTGGCTTGTGAGCGGTATAGAGCAAAATCGATTACATGTACGTGTTTGTGAGAGTCTCAGCTTTCCATAGCTGGGTCATAGTAGTTCCTAGCTCCAACCATTCAGTCTCTACAGATATTTTGTTAGAAGGGTTTAAGCCCAACATTCCAAATTTAGGGTTAGTACCAATGCTCCACGTTTTTTCAAAGTTCCAACCCACCTGCTCCTCGTTAGTATAGTGGTGAGTATCCCGCCTGTCACGCGGGAGACCGGGGTTCAATTCCCCGACGGGGAGAAAGTACTGCTCTTTTTTTAGGGTGAACAATGTTGTTGAGCCACAAAGTGGAACATATTCTTGGAAAAAAAGCTTTATGATACAATTTCCTGCCTTTGAGGTTAACTCAGCCTTCCAAGGCATTGGTTGTTCAGTGGTAGAATTCTCGCCTGCCACGCGGGAGGCCCGGGTTCGATTCCGGCCAATGCAGGAAGTTTTGAACATGTCATTTCGACAAGTATGCAAACCCCTGAGGAGGAAATCTGTGTTAGATTGCCAGGCAAACAGAAATCTCTGGTCTTGGTCGAATTCTCAACTGACTCTTGAAAAATAAGACTTTGAACATTTACTCATTCTCAGTAGACTTTGGTGAATCCATTGCAGATTTCCAGTGTGTGAGGTGATTAACTTTTTGCAAGGCTTTAGTTGTTAAATGGGAAAGAGTAACCAACTTGTCAGTGACAACTGTCTTGAGTTTGGCATTTGTGACAATGTCCTGGGATTACCCACAAACGCCTCACCTGCAAACTAGTATTGTGTGGCTTGTGAGCGGTATAGAGCAAAATCGATTACATGTACGTGTTTGTGAGAGTCTCAGCTTTCCATAGCTGGGTCATAGTAGTTCCTAGCTCCAACCATTCAGTCTCTACAGATATTTTTGTTAGAAGGGTTTAAGCCCAACATTCCAAATTTAGGGTTAGTACCAATGCTCCACGTTTTTTCAAAGTTCCAACCCACCTGCTCCTCGTTAGTATAGTGGTGAGTATCCCCGCCTGTCACGCGGGAGACCGGGTTCAATTCCCCGACGGGGAGAAAGTACTGCTCTTTTTTTAGGGTGAACAATGTTGCTTGAGCCCACAAAGTGGAACATATTCTTGGAAAAAAAGCTTTATGATACAATTTCCTGCCTTGAGGTTAACTCAGCCTTCCAAGGCATGGTTGTTCAGTGGTTGTTCTCGCTGCACCAAGGCCCGTTTTTCGATTCCAACCAATGTCATGTTAGTTATAGTGGTGAGTATCCCCCATGTCACGAGGGAGACTGTGTTCAAACCCGAGGGGAGAAATCTGCTGTTTTTTTAGGGCAAACAATCTCTTGAAAAATAAACTGAACATATTCTTGGAAAAAAAGCTTTGTGATACAGATTTCCAGCCTTTGAGGTAACTCAGCCTTGCAAGGCAGTGGTTTTTCGTGGTAGAATTGTCGCCTGCCACGCGGGAGGCCCGGGTTCGATCCCGGCCAATGCAGGAAGTTTGAACATGTCATTTCGACAAAGTATGCAAACCCTGAGGAGGAAATCTGTGTTAGATTGCCAGGCAAACAGACAATCTCTTGTCTTGGTGAATTCTCAACTGACTCTTGAAAAAATAGGACTTTGAACATTACTCCATTTTCAGTAGACTTTGTGTGAATCCATTGCAGATTTCCAGGTGTGAGGTTATTAACTTTTTTCAAGGCTTTAGTTTTAAATGGGAAAGAGTAACCAACTTGTCAGTGACAACTGTCTGAGTTTGGCATTTGTGACAATGTCCTGGGTTACCACAAACGCCTCCACCTGCAAAAATAGTATGTGTGGCTTGTGAGGTGGTAGTTAGAGCAAAATCGATACTGTACGTGTTTTTTGTGAGAGTGAAAGCTTTCCATAGCTAGGGTCATAGAGTTTAGCTCCAACCCATTCATCTCTAACGATATTTTTTGTTCAGGGTTAGCCCAAATTCCAAATTTAGGGTTAGTACCAATGCGGGAGGCCCGGGTTCGATTCCCGGCCAATGCAGGAAGTTTTGAACATGTCATTTCGACAAGTATGCAAACCCCTGAGGAGGAAATCTGTGTTAGATTGCCAGGCAAACAGAAATCTCTGGTCTTGGTCGAATTCTCAACTGACTCTTGAAAAATAAGACTTTGAACATTTACTCATTCTCAGTAGACTTTGGTGAATCCATTGCAGATTTCCAGTGTGTGAGGTGATTAACTTTTTGCAAGGCTTTAGTTGTTAAATGGGAAAGAGTAACCAACTTGTCAGTGACAACTGTCTTGAGTTTGGCATTTGTGACAATGTCCTGGGATTACCCACAAACGCCTCACCTGCAAACTAGTATTGTGTGGCTTGTGAGCGGTATAGAGCAAAATCGATTACATGTACGTGTTTGTGAGAGTCTCAGCTTTCCATAGCTGGGTCATAGTAGTTCCTAGCTCCAACCATTCAGTCTCTACAGATATTTTGTTAGAAGGGTTTAAGCCCAACATTCCAAATTAGGGTTAGTACCAATGCTCCACGTTTTTTCAAAGTTCCAACCCACCTGCTCCTCGTTAGTATAGTGGTGAGTATCCCCGCCTGTCACGCGGGAGACCGGGGTTCAATTCCCCGACGGGGAGAAAGTACTGCTCTTTTTTTAGGGTGAACAATGTTGTTGAGCCCACAAAGTGGAACATATTCTTGGAAAAAAAGCTTTATGATACAATTTCCTGCCTTTGAGGTTAACTCAGCCTTCCAAGGCATTGTTGTTCAGTGGTAGAATTCTCGCCTGCAACGCGGGAGGCCCGGGTTCGATTCCGGCCAATGCAGGAAGTTTTGAACATGTCATTTCGACAAGTATGCAAACCCCTGAGGAGGAAATCTGTGTTAGATTGCCAGGCAAACAGAAATCTCTGGTCTTGGTCGAATTCTCAACTGACTCTTGAAAAATAAGACTTTGAACATTTACTCATTCTCAGTAGACTTTGGTGAATCCATTGCAGATTTCCAGTGTGTGAGGTGATTAACTTTTTGCAAGGCTTTAGTTGTTAAATGGGAAAGAGTAACCAACTTGTCAGTGACAACTGTCTTGAGTTTGGCATTTGTGACAATGTCCTGGGATTACCCACAAACGCCTCACCTGCAAACTAGTATTGTGTGGCTTGTGAGCGGTATAGAGCAAAATCGATTACATGTACGTGTTTGTGAGAGTCTCAGCTTTCCATAGCTGGGTCATAGTAGTTCCTAGCTCCAACCATTCAGTCTCTACAGATATTTTTGTTAGAAGGGTTTAAGCCCAACATTCCAAATTTAGGGTTAGTACCAATGCTCCACGTTTTTTCAAAGTTCCAACCCACCTGCTCCTCGTTAGTATAGTGGTGAGTATCCCCGCCTGTCACGCGGGAGACCGGGGTTCAATTCCCCGACGGGAGAAAAGTACTGCTCTTTTTTTTAGGGTGAACAATGTTGCTGAGCCCACAAAGTGGAACATATTCTTGGAAAAAAAGCTTTATGATACAATTTCCTGCCTTTGAGGTTAACTCAGCCTTCCAAGGCATTGGTTGTTCAGTGGTAGAATTCTCGCCTGCCACGCGGGAGGCCCGGGTTCGATTCCCGGCCAATGCAGGAAGTTTTGAACATGTCATTTCGACAAGTATGCAAACCCCTGAGGAGAAATCTGTGTTAGATTGCCAGGCAAACAGAAATCTCTGGTCTTGGTCGAATTCTCAACTGACTCTGAAAAATAAGACTTTGAACATTTACTCATTCTCAGTAGACTTTGGTGAATCCATTGCAGATTTCCAGTGTGTGAGGTGATTAACTTTTTGCAAGGCTTTAGTTGTTAAATGGGAAAGAGTAACCAACTTGTCAGTGACAACTGTCTTGAGTTTGGCATTTGTGACAATGTCCTGGGATTACCCACAAACGCCTCACCTGCAAACTAGTATTGTGTGGCTTGTGAGCGGTATAGAGCAAAATCGATTACATGTACGTGTTTGTGAGAGTCTCAGCTTTCCATAGCGGGGTCATAGTAGTTCCTAGCTCCAACCATTCAGTCTCTACAGATATTGTTAGAGGGTAGCCCAATTTCGATTTAGAAGGGTTAAGCCCAAATTCCAAATTAGGGTTAGTACCAATGCTCCACGTTTTTTTCAAAGTTCCAACCCACCTGCTCCTCGTTAGTATAGTGGTGAGTATCCCCGCTGTCACGCGGGAGACCGGGGTTCAATTCCCGACGGGGAGAAAGTACTGCTCTTTTTTTAGGGTGAACAATGTTGCTGAGCCCACAAAGTGGAACATATTCTTGGAAAAAAAGCTTTATGATACAATTTCCTGCCTTGAGGTTAACTCAGCCTTCCAAGGCATTGGTTGTTCAGTGGTAGAATTCTCGCCTGCCACGCGGGAGGCCCGGGTTCGATTCCCGGCCAATGCAGGAAGTTTTGAACATGTCATTTCGACAAGTATGCAAACCCCTGAGGAGGAAATCTGTGTTAGATTGCCAGGCAAACAGAAATCTCTGGTCTTGGTCGAATTCTCAACTGACTCTTGAAAAATAAGACTTTGAACATTTACTCATTCTCAGTAGACTTTGGTGAATCCATTGCAGATTTCCAGTGTGTGAGGTGATTAACTTTTTGCAAGGCTTTAGTGTTAAATGGGAAAGAGTAACCAACTTGTCAGTGACAACTGTCTTGAGTTTGGCATTTGTGACAATGTCCTGGGATTACCCACAAACGCCTCACCTGCAAACTAGTATTGTGTGGCTTGTGAGCGGTATAGAGCAAAATCGATTACATGTACGTGTTTGTGAGAGTCTCAGCTTTCCATAGCGGGGTCATAGTAGTTCCTAGCTCCAACCATTCAGTCTCTACAGATATTTTTGTTAGAAGGGTTTAAGCCCAACATTCCAAATTTAGGGTTAGTACCAATGCTCCACGTTTTTTCAAAGTTCCAACCCACCTGCTCCTCGTTAGTATAGTGGTGAGTATCCCGCCTGTCACGCGGGAGACCGGGTTCATTCCCCGACGGGGAGAAAGTACTGCTCTTTTTTAGGGTGAACAATGTTGCTGAGCCCACAAAGTGGAACATATTCTTGGAAAAAAAGCTTTATGATACAATTTCCTGCCTTTGAGGTTAACTCAGCCTTCCAAGGCATTGGTTGTTCAGTGGTAGAATTCTCGCCTGCCACGCGGGAGGCCCGGGTTCGATTCCCGGCCAATGCAGGAAGTTTTGAACATGTCATTTCGACAAGTATGCAAACCCCTGAGGAGGAAATCTGTGTTAGATTGCCAGGCAAACAGAAATCTCTGGTTGGTCGAATTCTCAACTGACTCTTGAAAAATAAGA